>NW_028225179.1:167028053-167055466 GCF_052327205.1 Somniosus microcephalus | reverse complement strand
GTGTGGGGAATGGGAGGGAGAATCAGACTAGGTCCATGTGTGGGGAATGGGAGGGAGAATCAGATTAGGTCCATGTGTGGGAAATGGGAGGGAGAATCAGACTAGGTCCATGTGTGGGGAATGGGAGGGAGAATCAGACTAGGTCCGTGTGTGTGGGGAATGGGAGGGAGAATCAGACTAGGTCCATGTGTGGGGGGAATGGGAGGGAGAATCAGATTAGGTCCATGTGTGGGAAATGGGAGGGAGAATCAGACTAGGTCCCTGTGTGGGGAATGGGAGGGAGAATCAGACTAGGTCCGTGTATGGGGAATGGCAGGGAGAATCAGACGAGGTCCATGTGTGGGGGGAATGGGAGGGATAATCAGACTAGGTCCATGTGTGGGGAATGGGAGGGAGAATCAGACTAGGTCCATGTGTGGGGAATGGGAGGGAGAATCAGACTAGGTCCATGTGTGGGGGGAATGGGAGGGAGAATCAGACTAGGTCCATGTGTGGGGAATGGGAGGGAGAATCAGACTAGGTCCATGTGTGGGGAATGGGAGGGAGATTCAGACGAGGTCCGTGTGTGGGGAATGGGAGGGAGAATCAGACTAGGTCCATGTGTGGGGAATGGGAGGGAGAATCAGACTCGGTCCATGTATGGGGAATGGGAGGGAGAACCAGACTAGGTCCATGTGTGGGGAATGGGAGGGAGAATCAGACTAGGTCCATGTGTGTGGGGAATGGGAGGGAGAATCAGACTAGGTCCATGTGTGGGGAATGGGAGGGAGAATCAGACTAGGTCCATGTGTGGGGAATGGGAGGGAGAATCAGACTAGGTCCATGTGTGGGGGGAAATGGAGGCAGAATCAGACTAGGTCCATGTGTGGGGAATGGGAGGGAGAATCAGACTAGGTCCATGTGTGGGGGGAATGGGAGAGAGAACCAGACTAGGTCCATGTGTGGGGAATGGGAGGGAGAATCAGACTAGGTCCATGTGTGGGGAATGGGAGGGAGAATCAGACTAGGTCCATGTGTGGGGAATGGGAGGGAGAATCAGACTCGGTCCATGTGTGGGGAATGGGAGGGAGAATCAGACTAGGTCTATGTGTGGGGAATGGGAGGGAGAATCAGACTAGGTCCATGTGTGGGGAATGGGAGGGAGAATCAGACTAGGTCCATGTGTGGGGGGAAAGGGAGGGAGAATCACACTAGGTCCATGTGTGGGGAATGGGAGGGAGAATCAGACTAGGTCCATGTGTGGGGAATGGGAGGGAGAATCAGACTAGGTCCATGTGTGGGGAATGGGAGGGAGAATCAGACTAGGTCCATGTGTGGGGAATGGGAGGGAGAATCAGACTAGGTCCATGTGTGGGGAATGGGAGGGAGAATCAGACTAGGTCCATGTGTGGGGAATGGGAGGGAGAATCAGACTAGGTCCATGTGTGTGGGGAATGGGAGGGAGAATCAGACTAGGTCCATGTGTGGGGAATGGGAGGGAGAATCAGACTAGGTCCATGTGTGGGGAATGGGAGGGAGAATCAGACTAGGTCCATGTGTGGGGAATGGGAGGGAGAATCAGACTAGGTCCATGTGTGGGGGGAATGGGAGGGAGAATCAGACTAGGTCCATGTGTGGGGAATGGGAGGGAGAATCAGACTAGGTTCATGTGTGGGGAATGGGAGGGAGAATCAGACTAGGTCCATGTGTGGGGAATGGGAGGGAGAATCAGACTAGGTCCATGTGTGGGGAATGGGAGGGAGAATCAGACTAGGTCCATGTGTGGGGAATGGGAGGGAGAATCAGACTAGGTCCATGTGTGGGGGGAATGGGAGGGAGAATCAGACTAGGTCCATGTGTGGGGAATGGGAGGGAGAATCAGACTAGGTCTATGTGTGGGGAATGGGAGGGAGAATCAGACTAGGTCCATGTGTGGGGAATGGGAGGGAGAATCAGACTAGGTCCATGTGTGGGGGGAATGGGAGGGAGAATCAGACTAGGTCCATGTGTGGGGAATGGGAGGGAGAATCAGACTAGGTCCATGTGTGGGGAATGGGAGGGAGAATCAGACTAGGTCCATGTGTGGGGAATGGGCGGGAGAATCAGACTAGGTCCATGTGTGGAGGGAATGGGAGGGAGAATCAGACTAGGTCCATGTGTGGGGAATGGGAGGGAGAATCAGACTAGGTCCATGTGTGGGGAATGGGAGGGAGAATCAGACTAGGTCCATGTGTGGGGAATGGGAGGGAGAATCAGACTAGGTCTATGTGTGGGGAATGGGAGGGAGAATCAGACTAGGTCCATGTGTGGGGGGAATGGGAGGGAGAATCAGACTAGGTCCATGTGTGTGGGGAATGGGAGGGAGAATCAGGCTAGGTCCATGTGTGGGGAATGGGAGGGAGAATCAGACTAGGTCTATGTGTGGGGAATGGGAGGGGGAATCAGACTAGGTCCATGTGTGTGGGGAATGGGAGGGAGAATCAGACTAGGTCTATGTGTGGGGAATGGGAGGGAGAATCAGACTAGGTCCACGTGTGGGGAATGGGAGGGAGAATCAGACTAGGTCCATGTGTGGGGGGAATGGGAGGGAGAATCAGACTAGGTCCATGTGTGGGGGGAATGGGAGGGAGAATCAGACTAGGTCCATGTGTGTGGGGAATGGGAGGGAGAATCAGACTAGGTCCATGTGTGTGGGGAATGGGAGGGAGAATCAGACTAGGTCAATGTGTGGGGAATGGGAGGGAGAATCAGATAGGTCCATGTGTGGGGAATGGGAGGGAGAATCAGACTAGGTCCATGTGTGGGGAATGGGAGGGAGAATCAGACTAGGTCCATGTGTGAGGAATGGGAGGGAGAATCAGACTAGGTCCATGTGTGGGGAATGGGAGGGAGAATCAGACTAGGTCCATGTGTGGGGAATGGGAGGGAGAATCAGACTAGGTCCATGTGTGGGGAATGGGAGGGAGAATCAGACTAGGTCCATGTGTGGGGAATGGGAGGGAGAATCAGACTAGGTCCATGTGTGGGGAATGGGAGGGAGAATCAGACTAGGTCAATGTGTGGGGAATGGGAGGGAGAATCAGACTAGGTCCATGTGTGTGGGGAATGGGAGGGAGAATCAGACTAGGTCCATGTGTGGGGAATGGGAGGGAGAATCAGACTAGGTCCATGTGTGGGGAATGGGAGGGAGAATCAGACTAGGTCCATGTGTGGGGAATGGGAGGGAGAATCAGACTAGGTCCATGTGTGGGGAATGGGAGGGAGAATCAGACTAGGTCCATGTGTGGGGGGAATGGGAGGGAGAATCAGACTAGGTCCATGTGTGGGGAATGGGAGGGAGAATCAGACTAGGTCCATGTGGTGGGGAATGGGAGGGAGAATCAGACTAGGTCCATGTGTGGGGAATGGGAGGGATTATCAGACTAGGTCCATGTGTGGGGAATGGGAGGGAGAATCAGACTAGGTCTATGTGTGGGGAATGGGAGGGAGAATCAGACTAGGTCCATGTGTGGGGAATGCGAGGGAGAATCAGACTAGGTCCATGTGTGGGGAATGCGAGGGAGAATCAGACAAGGTCCATGTGTGTGGGGAATGGGAGGGAGAATCAGACTAGGTCCATGTGTGGGGAATGGGAGGGAGAATCAGACTAGGTCTATCTGTGGGGAATGGGAGGGAGAATCAGACTAGGTCCATGTGTGGGGAATGGGAGGGAGAATCAGACTAGGTCCATGTGTGGGGGGAATGGGAGGGAGAATCAGACTAGGTCCATGTGTGGGGAATGGGAGGGAGAATCAGACTAGGTCCATGTGTGGGGAATGGGCGGGAGAATCAGACTAGGTCCATGTGTGGAGGGAATGGGAGTGAGAATCAGACTAGGTCCATGTGTGGGGAATGGGAGGGAGAATCAGACTAGGTCCATGTGTGGGGAATGGGAGGGAGAATCAGACTAGGTCTATGTGTGGGGAATGGGAGGGAGAATCAGACTAGGTCCATGTGTGGGGGGAATGGGAGGGAGAATCAGACTCGGTCCATGTGTGTGGGGAATGGGAGGGAGAATCAGGCTAGGTCCATGTGTGGGGAATGGGAGGGAGAATCAGACTAGGTCTATGTGTGGGGAATGGGAGGGGGAATCAGGCTAGGTCCATGTGTGTGGGGAATGGGAGGGAGAATCAGACTAGGTCTATGTGTGGGGAATGGGAGGGAGAATCAGACTAGGTCCATGTGTGGGGAATGGGAGGGAGAATCAGACTAGGTCCACGTGTGGGGAATGGGAGGGAGAATCAGACTAGGTCCATGTGTGGGGGGAATGGGAGGGAGAATCAGACTAGGTCCATGTGTGTGGGGAATGGGAGGGAGAATCAGACTAGGTCCATGTGTGTGGGGAATGGGAGGGAGAATCAGACTAGGTCAATGTGTGGGGAATGGGAGGGAGAATCAGACTAGGTCCATGTGTGGGGAATGGGAGGGAGAATCAGACTAGGTCCATGTGTGGGGAATGGGAGGGAGAATCAGACTAGGTCCATGTGTGGGGAATGGGAGGGAGAATCAGACTAGGTCCATGTGTGGGGAATGGGAGGGAGAATCAGACTAGGTCCATGTGTGGGGAATGGGAGGGAGAATCAGACTAGGTCCATGTGTGGGGAATGGGAGGGAGAATCAGACTAGGTCTATGTGTGGGGAATGGGAGGGAGAATCAGACTAGGTCCATGTGTGTGGGGAATGGGAGGGAGAATCAGACTAGGTCCATGTGTGGGGAATGGGAGGGAGAATCAGACTAGGTCCATGTGTGGGGAATGGGAGGGAGAATCAGACTAGGTCCATGTGTGGGGAATGGGAGGGAGAATCAGACTAGGTCCGTGTGTGTGGGGAATGGGAGGGAGAATCAGACTAGGTCCATGTGTGGGGAATGGGAGGGAGAATCAGACTACGTCCATGTGTGGGGAATGGGAGGGAGAATCAGACTCGGTCCATGTGTGGGGGGAATGGGAGGGAGAATCAGACTAGGTCCATGTGTGGGGAATGGGAGGGAGAATCAGACTAGGTCCATGTGGTGGAATGGGAGGGAGAATCAGACTAGGTCCATGTGTGGGGAATGGGAGGGAGAATCAGACTAGGTCCGTGTGGGGGTAATGGGAGGGAGAATCAGACTAGGTCCATGTGTGGGGAATGGGAGGGAGAATCAGACTAGGTCCATGTGCGGGGAATGGGAGGGAGAATCAGACTAGGTCCATGTGTGGGGGGAATGGGAGGGAGAATCAGACTAGGTCCATGTGTGGGGAATGGGAGGGAGAATCAGACTAGGTCCATGTGTGGGGAATGGGAGGGAGAATCAGACTAGGTCCATGTGTGGGGAATGGGAGGGAGAATCAGACTAGGTCCATGTGTGGGGAATGGGAGGGAGAATCAGACTAGGTCCATGTGTGGGGAATGGGAGGGAGAATCAGACTAGGTCCATGTGTGGGGAATGGGAGGGAGAATCAGACTAGGTCCATGTGTGGGGAATGGGAGGGAGAATCAGACTAGGTCCATGTGTGGGGAATGGGAGGGAGAATCAGACTAGGTCCATGTGTGTGGGGAATGGGAGGCAGAATCAGACTAGGTCCATGTGTGTGGGGAATGGGAGGGGGAATCAGACTAGGTCCATGTGTGGGGAATGGGAGGGAGAATCAGACTAGGTCCATGTGTGGGGAATGGGAGGGAGAATCAGACTAGGTACGTGTGTGGGGAATGGGAGGGAGAATCAGACTAGGTCCATGTATGGGGAATGGGAGGGAGAATCAGACTAGGTCCATGTGTGGGGAATGGGAGGGAGAATCAGACTAGGTCCATGTGTGGGGAATGGGAGGGAGAATCAGACTAGGTCCATGTGTGGGGAATGGGAGGGAGAATCAGACTAGGTCCATGTGTGGGGAATGGGAGGGAGAATCAGACTAGGTCCATGTGTGTGGGGAATGGGAGGGAGAATCAGACTAGGTCCGTGTGTGTGGGGAATGGGAGTGAGAATCAGACTCGGTCCATGTGTGGGGAATGGGAGGGAGAATCAGACTCGGTCCATGTGTGGGGAATGGGAGGGAGAATCAGACTAGGTCCGTGTGTGTGGGGAATGGGAGGGAGAATCAGACTCGGTCCATGTGTGGGGAATGGGAGGGAGAATCAGACTAGGTCCATGTGTGGGGAATGGGAGGGAGAATCAGACTAGGTCCATGTGTGGGGAATGGGAGGGAGAATCAGACTAGGTCCATGTGTGGGGAATGGGAGGGAGAATCAGACTAGGTCCATGTGTGGGGAATGGGAGGGAGAATCAGACTAGGTCTATCTGTGGGGAATGGGAGGGAGAATCAGACTAGGTCCATGTGTGGGGAATGGGAGGGAGAATCAGACTAGGTCCACGTGTGGGGAATGGGAGGGAGAATCAGACTAGGTCCATGTGTGGGGAATGGGAGGGAGAATCAGACTAGGTCCGTGTGTGGGGAATGGGAGGGAGAATCAGACTAGGTCCATGTGTGGGGAATGGGAGGGAGAATCAGACTAGGTCCATGTGTGGGGAATGGGAGGGAGAATCAGACAAGGTCCATGTGTGTGGGGAATGGGAGGGAGAATCAGACTAGGTCCATGTGTGGGGAATGGGAGGGAGAATCAGACTAGGTCCATGTGTGTGGGGAATGGGAGGGAGAATCAGACTAGGTCCATGTGTGGGGAATGGGAGGGAGATTCAGACTAGGTCCATGTGTGTGGGGAATGGGAGGGAGAATCAGACTCGGTCCATGTGTGTGGGGAATGGGAGGGAGAATCAGACTAGGTCCGTGTGTGGGGAATGGGAGGGAGAATCAGACTAGGTCCATGTGTGGGGAATGGGAGGGAGAATCAGACTCGGTCCATGTGTGTGGGGAATGGGAGGGAGAATCAGACTAGGTCCATGTGTGTGGGGAATGGGAGGGAGAATCAGACTAGGTCTATGTGTGGGGAATGGGAGGGAGAATCAGACTAGGTCCGTGTGTGGGGAATGGGAGGGAGAATCAGACTAGGTCCATGTGTGGGGAATGGGAGGGAGAATCAGACTAGGTCCATGTGTGGGGAATGGGAGGGAGAATCAGACTAGGTCTATGTGTGGGGAATGGGAGGGAGAATCAGACTAGGTCCATGTGTGGGGATTGGGAGGGAGAATCAGACTAGGTCTATGTGTGGGGAATGGGAGGGAGAATCAGACTAGGTCCATGTGTGTGGGGAATGGGAGGGAGAATCAGACTCGGTCCATGTGTGGGGAATGGGAGGGAGAATCAGACTAGGTCCATGTGTGGGGAATGGGAGGGAGAATCACACTCGGTCCATGTGTGGGGAATGGGCGGGAGAATCAGACTAGGTCCGTGTGTGGGGAATGGGAGGGAGAATCAGACTAGGTCCATGTGTGGGGAATGGGAGGGAGAATCAGACTAGGTCCATGTGTGGGGAATGGGAGGGAGAATCAGACTAGGTCTATGTGTGGGGAATGGGAGGGAGAATCAGACTAGGTCCATGTGTGGGGATTGGGAGGGAGAATCAGACTAGGTCTATGTGTGGGGAATGGGAGGGAGAATCAGACTAGGTCCATGTGTGGGGAATGGGAGGGAGAATCAGACTAGGTGTGTGTGTGGGGGGAATGGGAGGGAGAATCAGACTAGGTCCATGTGTGGGGATTGGGAGGGAGAATCAGACTAGGTCTATGTGTGGGGAATGGGAGGGAGAATCAGACTAGGTCCATGTGTGGGGAATGGGAGGGAGAATCAGACTAGGTGTGTGTGTGGGGGGAATGGGAGGGAGAATCAGACTAGGTCCATGTGTGGGGAATGGGGGAGAGAATCAGATTAGGTCCATGTGTGGGGAATGGGAGGGAGAATCAGACTAGGTCCATGTGTGGGGAATGGGAGGGAGAATCAGACTAGGTCCATGTGTGTGGGGAATGGGAGGGAGAATCAGACTCGGTCCATGTGTGGGGAATGGGAGGCAGAATCAGACTAGGTCCATGTGTGGGGAATGGGAGGGGGAATCAGACTAGGTCCATGTGTGGGGAATGGGAGGGAGAATCAGACTAGGTCCATGTGTGGGGAATGGGAGGGAGAATCAGACTAGGTACGTGTGTGGGGAATGAGAGGGAGAATCAGACTAGGTCCATGTGTGGGGAATGGGAGGGAGAATCAGACTCGGTCCATGTGTGGGGAATGGGAGGGAGAATCAGACTAGGTCCATGTGTGGGGAATGGGAGGGAGAATCAGACTAGGTCCATGTGTGGGGGGAATGGGAGGGAGAATCAGACTAGGTCCATGTGTGGGGGGAATGGGAGGGAGAATCAGACTAGGTCCATGTGTGGGGAATGGGAGGGATTATCAGACTAGGTCCATGTGTGGGGAATGGGAGGGAGAATCAGACTAGGTCCATGTGTGGGGAATGGGAGGGAGAATCAGACTAGGTCCATGTGTGTGGGGAATGGCAGGGAGAATCAGACTAGGTCCATGTGTGGGGAATGGGAGGGAGAATCAGACTAGGTCCATGTGTGGGGAATGGGAGGGAGAATGAGACTAGGTCCATGTGTGGGGGGAATGGGAGGGAGAATCAGACTAGGTCCATGTGTGGGGAATGGGAGGGAGAATCAGACTAGGTGTGTGTGTGTGGGGAATGGGAGGGAGAATCAGACTAGGTCCATGTGTGGGGAATGGGAGGGAGAATCAGACTAGGTCCATGTGTGGGGAATGGGAGGGAGAATCAGACTAGGTCCATGTGTGGGGAATGGGAGAGAGTATCAGACTAGGTCTATGTGTGGGGAATGGGAGGGAGAATCAGACTAGGTCCATGTGTGGGGAATGGGAGGGAGAATCAGACTAGGTCCATGTGTGGGGAATGGGAGGGAGATTCAGACTAGGTCCATGTCGGGGGGAATGGGAGGGAGAATCAGACTAGGTCCATGTCGGGGGGAATGGGAGGGAGAATCAGACTAGGTCCATGTCGGGGGGAATGGGAGGGAGAATCAGACTAGGTCCATGTGTGGGGAATGGGAGGGAGAATCAGACTAGGTCCATGTGGGGGGAATGGGAGGGAGAATCAGACTAGGTCCATGTGTGGGGAATGGGAGGGAGAATCAGACTAGGGCCATGTGTGGGGGGAATGGGAGGGAGAATCAGACTAGGTCCATGTGTGGGGGGAATGGGAGGGAGAAACAGACTAGGTCCATGTGTGGGGAATGGGAGGGAGAATCAGACTAGGTCCATGTGTGGAGGTAAAAGAGGGTGTGTCCGTTGTTCACAGGAAGGATGTGATTGCACTAGAGAGGGTACATAGGATATTTATAAGGATGTTGCCAGGACTGAAGAATTTTAGCTGTGAGGAAAGATTGGATAGATTTGGGATGTTTTCTTTAAATCGGAGGAGGCCGAGTAGAGGTTTAATTGAGGTGTATAAAATTATGAGGGGCCCAGATAGAGTGGATATGGAGCTTCTATTTCCCCCAGCAGAGAGGTCAATAACCAGGGGGCATAGGTTTAAGGTAATTGCTAAAAGGATTAGACGGGAGTTGAGGAGAACTTTTTTCACCCAGAGGGCGGTGGGGGTCTGGGAATGCGGGACCTACAGTCTCTGTCACAGGTGTGGCAAAAGGTGGTTGAAGGGGTGTGTGGGTGGGGTGCTTGGGTTGACGCGTGCTCCTTGCGCTGCCTGCGCTTGGTTTCCGCTTTCTCCCAAAGAAAATAAGCTTTATATCAATAACGCGCTCCCCACAGACACCCCGCGCTACCCACAGTCTCCCCGCACTCCCCACAGACTCCCCGTGCTCCCCACAGACACCCCGCACTCCCCACAGACTCCCCGCGCTCCCCACAGACTCCCCCGCGCTCCCCACAGACTCCCCGCGCTCCCCACAGACACCCCGCGCTACCCACAGTCTCCCCGCACTCCCCACAGACTCCCCGCGCTCCCCACAGACACCCCGCACTCCCCACAGACTCCCCCGCGCTCCCCACAGACTCCCCGCGCTCCCCACAGACTCCCCGCGCTCCCCACAGACTGCCCCGTGCTCCCCACAGACTCCCCGCGCTCCCACAGAGGCCCCGCGCTCCCCACAGACTCCCTGCGCTCCCCACAGACTCCCTGCGCTCCCCACAGACTCCCCGCACTCCCCACAGATTCCCCACGCTCCCCACAGACTCCCCGGCGCTCCCCACAGACTCTCCGCGCTCCCACAGAGGCCCTGCGCTCCCCAGACTCCCCGCACTCCCCACAGACTCCCCCGCGCCATCCACAGACTCCCCGCACTCCCCACAGACTCTCCGCGCTCCCACAGAGGCCCCGCGCTCCCCACAGACTCCCCGCGCTCCCCACAGACTCCCCCGCGCTCCCCACAGACTCCCCGCACTCCCCACAGACTCCCCGCGCTCCCCACAGACTCCCTGCGCTCCCCACAGACTCCCCCACACTCCCCACAGACTCCCCGCACTCCCCACAGACTCCCCCGCGCTCCCCACAGACTCCCCGCACTCCCCACAGAGGCCCCGCGCTCCCCACAGACTCCCCGCACTCCCCACAGACTCCCCCGCGCTCCCCACAGACTCCCCGCACTCCCCACAGAGGCCCCGCGCTCCCCACAGACTCCCCACACTCCCCACAGACTCCCCGCGCTCCCCACAGACTCCCCGCACTCCCCACAGACTCCCCGCACTCCCCACAGACTCCCCCGCGCTCCCCACAGACTCCCCGCACTCCCCACAGAGGCCCCGCGCTCCCCACAGACTCCCCGCGCTCCCCACAGACTCCCCGCGCTCTCCACAGACTCCCCGCACTCCCCACAGACTCCCTGCGCTCCCCACAGACTCCCTGCGCTCCCCACAGACTCCCCGCACTCCCCACAGACTCCCTGCGCTCCCCACAGACTCCCTGCGCTCCCCACAGACTCCCCGCACTCCCCACAGACTCCCTGCGCTCCCCACAGACTCCCCGCGCTCCCCACAGACTCCCCGCGCTCCCCACAGACTCCCCGTGCTCCCCACAGACTCCCCGCGCTCTCCACAGACCACCCCCCCTTGTGAGGGAATAAGCAATATTTCAGAAAGATACACCATAATATGAACAGAATTCTGATATTTATTAATACATGATATACTGGATTGAAAGATCTAGGCCTAGAAATTCAGTATAGCCATGTTTGGGGCGCTACAGCCGGGCGTTCGCTAAATTTAGCACCCGGCGCAACTTAGCGCCACCTTCGCCGATATTCAGTTGCATCACCCCAAGAGGTTGCTGCTGCGCTAAAGCAGGCGATGCACGACTATCATAAGGTGCTAAGCCGGCGTGCCGAGGCGCTAACACCGAGGGTGGGCGCAGCGCAGGTGCGGCGATTTTCTGAATGAAGGCAGACATGCTGGCGCCAGTCAGCTCTTAAAGGGGGAGGGTCGACTTGTTTGGCTGCCATGCCCTGCACACTGCAGCCCTGAAGCAAGGCCTGACCATTGCTGGTTCATCAGTTCTACACCCTGGACCATGGGGAAGCCCGCTATTCTTCCAAATCCCATTGCACGCTCTTGCTGCCTGTCCAGGGTCATGGGGAAGGAGATGTACTGACGTCTCCTTCTGAAAAGGGCATTGTTCACCTGGCGGATGCAGCAATGTACCGCGAACTGGGAGATGTTGGCAATGTCCCCAGTAGCGGATTGGAAGGAGCCAGTGGCATAGAAGTTGAGAGCCACCGTCACCTTCACTGCCACCGACAGAGACGTCCTGCTCCTCAGCTGTGGCTGCAGATCTCTGTGAAGCAGGTGGCAGATCTCAGTGACCACCTCCCTTCTGAATCGCAGCCCCCGAACACACTGCTCCTCAGACATGTTCAGATATGAGAACTGCTGGCGGTATACCCTGGGTGGGTAAGGCCTCCTTTGCCGACACCTGTTGGCCCTTCTCTGTCTGGCCATGACTGGCACTCTCTCACGGCGTCTCTGATCCCTTTGAATGCAATGCAGAAAGCCAACGTTTCCACCCATTGCAGCCCCCATTATATGTGGCGACTCAAGGCTATGGCACTGAAAGTTAAATCCAGGTGCAAAGCTCTGGCCTGAAGCCAGAAGTACCTGTGCGAGCGCTGAGTCAAAGCAGAAAGCTCTCTGCCTTTGTCTCTCTCCAAATATCCGTCTCTTACACAGAAGGAGTGGCACAAAATGGCTGCCACTTATAATGCAGGAGGAGTCCCCTTTAAATAGCGCCCCCCGCACCTCGCAACGACTGGGAACCGTTCCCCTCTACCAGTCGCTGGGGGCGCCAGGCGCAAAGAAGGGCGGCGCCACTGAAGTTCCGGTTCGGGGCGCACCAAGGGCATTGCACCATGAAATGACGTCACGATCTGCGCGCGCAGCTGAGCGGGCGCTGCGGTTTAGCACCACCGCTAAATCTTGAGTGAAGTTCGCGAGTGTATTTCTGTTTGCAGCCTGTGTCTCCAAGGCTTTAGGGCCTAGAAATTCAGTTGTTAGCGCTAGCCGCTTAGTGCCCCACTTCTCCTCCTCCTAAGGCGCTAGCGGCTTGCGCTAACAACTGAATTTCTAGGCCCTAAAGTCTTGGAGACACAGGCTGCAAACAGAAATACAGGTTTCTGAGATAAAGATCAGTTGTTTAACAAAGTTGTAAAAAATGAAACAAGCTTTGAAAGGCGAATTAGTTAAATATACTAAAACAATTACCCTATTGAAATGGCAGTTTGGCGCTTCCGAAAGGTCTACGGTTTACAACCAACACAATGAAAATGCCCAGTTTAAGGTGTTAAGAACTAACACGTAAAACAGAAACAGAAACATTAAAAGAACCATGTGCCTTTGAAAAGATGACATCAAGTAAATAAAACACCTGCTGGTCAAATAGTTTTTATGTTAAACTTGGAAGACAGGAAACACGATTAAATATGCAACCAATTGAGATAGCTAGAAATGCATGAAACACTCTGGTCAAAGTGTCTTTAATTTATACATATAGTAAATATGATACCAACAAGAACACTTTGAAGATATGACTTCAATAGATACACCAAGCAATTACATTGTGTTTGTATTATACTTGGAACACCATGGAGTCAAAATGTCTGCTAAAAAGCAGTTAAGCCAATATTAAGAATTGAATGAAAGTATTTTGTAAGAATGACATCAAACAGAAACCATAGCTGTCATTGTTTTTATGATGGATTTTGGAACACCTAAAGGTAGAGACATAATTATGCATGCAATAGTTGAATTGATAGTAAGATAGAAAGCATTCAACAGAGGTCTCAATAAAGACAATTAGCAGACATCAGCAGAGAACTTCAAAGAAGAAACCACTGCCAAAAGGGTATAAAATTAAGACCTTTTTAACAGAAAGGCAGAACTCGCTGAACGGGCAAAGCAGAGCCATCTCTGTAAGTCTTTAACTATGAGTCTCGGGTAATCAAAGTAATTGATTTTGGTGGATAATCTGGATTTAGAAATAAGTAAGAAATGTAGAAATGTAACAAAGTAAAGATTTGAAAATAAGGATCTCTGAGAAATAAAGAAAGTAAGCTATCTGTATTTTGAATTATTAATGTTGCGACTGATTCAACAGCTGTTAACTGAATGTCGGCTCTTAAATAAAACTATATGGGGGAGAAATTGGGTTGAGGCGCCAAAGTGGCGCCAAGTTCGCCTGGGTGCTGATTTTTGCGCAGCGTTCGGAGCATTAACGAACATCAGAAATTCAGTTTCAGTGCCCCTCGAGGGACACGGGGCGAGGCTCAAGGCTCTCCGCGTCCCTCTTAGGGCGCTGAAACTGAATATCGCAGCGCAACGTGCCGCAGCGCCACATGCTGCGGCACGGCATGCTGTGGTACTGCAGGCCTTCCTCCCACTGTTAAGGGGGAGGGGCCTGCAACAGCGCGATCCCCGATCGCGAGTGCCGGCAAAAGAGCCCGGCACCGAGGAGAAGTGCCGGGCTCTCGGGAAACAGCCGGGGACGGAAGTGCTGGCAGGCGGCCACCAAAAAAGGCGGCCGCCCCACACCTCCACCTTAACTTGCGCCACTGCCGGCACAGCAAGGCCCCGTGAACCGGACGCGGGTAGCGAACGGCGCTACAGCGGTGTTCGCTACCAAATATCGCGATCGGGGTGCTAATGGGGTGCTGCGCACACCGATGACGTCATCGGTGGCGGCGCAACAGGCTAACGCCACCATTAGCGCCCCCGCTGAATATCGCGGGAGGCGCGGCCAGTGGCACTACAGCCACTGACTGCCCTCTTTAGGCGCTAATAGGTGGCGCGACATACCCAATTTCTCCCCCTATATTTTTAGAATTGTCTCAAAGAGTAATTCTGTATAAACTCGCGAACCCAATTTCTGTACACTCTTTTGTAAGGAGTTGCAGAATTCTGGGGGGTACTCATAATATCCAGAAGGTTACAGTCTAGTTAAACTTATTAAAAGATGCTATCTGGAGGATGGTAACATCTTCAGTCATTCCCTTCCTTTAGGGAGAGATAGCCTGAACCTTTAGACCCATTTAAGCATCTTATGGAATTCGGCTATCTCTAACTTAAGTTGAAGGTGAACGTCTGGGGAATACGTTTGATCTGGGGTAGCCCGGAAGGGCTAGGACTTGTAATTATCCCTTCACCCTCAGCCCACAGACCCCCTCACCGCATAGACCCACCCTCACCCCAGATGCCCCTGCGCTCCCCACACCTCACAGAGCGATCAAACTCAGACTGCTGCCCACATCTGCCGGGCAGATGTTGCTCTGTGCCTTCTCCTGTCTGTCTCGGCCTTGGCTGTGTGCCCCATGTGGAACGATTAATCTTCACGCTTTGGTTCAGTTAATGTTCCAATCAGCCATGTCCAATAAAACTAACAACCCAGACCAGCAAAAATAATAAACCACTCATCGTAATGTTAATAATAGCGACATATGATCACTTGGTGTATATAATCTAATCGGCTTTGACAGGCAGGCTTACCAGAACGAAAGCCTCGAACATGTGCATAGTCGTATCATTCTTCATTCGCAACTTCCCCAGAGTCCTTTGATCTCTCTGTTCTCCCTCTCCCTTCACGTCTCCCTCTCTCTCTCTCACCCTTCTCTCTCTCTTTCTCACTCCTCCTCTCTCTCTCTGTCTCTCTCTGTCTCTGTCTCATCCCTCCTCTCTCTCTGTCACTCTCTGTCTCTGTCTCTCTCTCTCACTCCTCTCTCTGTCTCTCGCTCTCACCCATTCCTCTCTCCGTCTCTCTCTCTCTCTCTCTCTCTTGCTCTCACCCCTCCCCTCTCTCTTTCTCTCATAGAATCATTACAACACAGTAGGAGGCCATTCGGCCCATTGAGCCCGTGCCGGTGTCTCTGCAAGAGCACTTAGCTAGTCTATGCCTCCATTTATAAAGCCCAGGTTGCTTCCTCAACCCAGGCCAGATCTGTTCTCATCCCACTGAAATTGGCCTTCCTCCAATTAAGTATTTTTGACTCTAGATTGCTCTTTGTCCTTTTCCATAGCTAATCTAAAACTTATGATATTATGATCACTGTTCCCTAAATGCTTACCTGCTGACAGTTGCTCCACTTGACCTGCCTCATTGCCCAGAACCAGATCCAGCAATACCTCCTTCCTTGTTGGGCCGGAAATGTACTGGTGAAGGAAGTTCTCCTGAACACACTTCAGAAATTCTTCCCCATCTCTGCCCTTTACACTATTACTATCCCAGTCTATATTAGGATAATTGAAGTCCCCCATTATCACTAATCTATAGTTCTTGCACCTCTCTATAATTTCCCTGCAAATTTGCTCCTCTATATCCTTCCCACTGGTTGGTGGCCTATAGAATACACCTAGTAGTGTAATGGCACCCCTATTGTTTCTTAACTCTAACCAAATAGATTCTGTCCTTGACCCCTCCAAGACATCCTCACTGTCCTTTCTGCCACCCCACCTCCTTTCTTTCATTCCCTATCTTTCCTGAACACCCTGGGGGCAGGATTTTCATTGGGCCATGGAGGCGGGATTAGAGGCATGTGGGGGGTTAAAATCTCAAAATCGGGGGGCACGAACCCATCCCGCCCCCAACCCGCCTCCATGCCATTTTCAAAGGAGGCGGATACCTGACCTGTGCTGGGACCCGCCTCCCCGAGGCGGGAAGGGAATTAGTGCCAATTAACAGGTAGTTAACAGGCAGTTTTTAGCCTAATCCCTATTTTTATTGCTGAAGTGTGGGATTCCCGATGGCTCCAAACCACGCCAAGTTAGCGAGGCGGACCGTCGGGATGAAGGGCTTGGAGGGTTCGAGATGTCCGGTGTTCAGGTGAGTGATGGGTGCATGAGTGCAGAGGTAAGTGTGTTTGGTGTGTGTAAAGTGTTTAAAGAAGTTTAATTACCTTTACTTACCTTTACAGCCTTCCTTCCTTCAGGTCTCGGGAGTCCCTCATCTCACTGGCACAGAAAGCAGAGTGGCCGCGAGCTGTCAAAAGTTGCAGCATTCAGCTTTCTGTTCCGGAGAGATCTCAAAATCAGCCTGAGAGGAAGGAATTAACTTAGAGTACAGATTGTCAGTGTTCGACAGCTTCAAAAAGCTGCCAAACGCCAATATTTCATCTGTCAAAAGATCTTGACAGATGAAATGTCAACCTGTGACGTCACCTGTTGCCGGGTGGCCCTTAATTGGCCTGCTGAGCTCACTGGGCGGGCTCAACATGATCAATCAAGTGAAAATCGCGTGGGTTGGCCACAACTCGATGGAGGCGGGACTACAACCCCGAAAGTTGTAGTCCCGTCTCCTACACGCCTCCAGTTTCAAAATCCAGCCCCTTATATCCAGGAATATTTAGCACCCAATCCTGCCCTTTATTGAGCCAGGTCTCCATTATCACCACATCATATTGCCATGTGCTTCTTTGCGCCTGCAGCTCACCAACCTTATTTACCACGCTTCGTGCGTTTACACACATGCACTGTAAACCTATCTTAGACCTTCTTGTATTCTCTCTTAGTCTGACCCCACCTAATAACTTACTATTTCTTACTCGAGTCCACATCACGGAAGGGCAGCACGGTGGCATAGTGGTTAGCACTGTTGCCTCACAGCACCAGGGACCCGGGTTCGAATCCGGCCTCGGGCGACTGTCTGTGTGGAGTTTGCACATTCTCCCCGTGTTTGCGTGGGTTTCCTCCGGGTGCTCCGGTTTCCTCCCACAGTCCAAAGATGTGCGGGTTAGGTTGATTGGCTATGATAAATTGACCATTAGTGTTAGGGGGATTAAATACATGGGGATAGGGTGGGATATGTGTTGGTGACGGGGATCGGGTGGGATATGTGTTGGTGCAGGCTCGATGGGCCGAAATGGCCTCTATCTGCACTGTGGGGTTCTGTGAAGACCTCTCCTGGTCACTCAATACCTCCTCTCTGGTGAAGAAGGCCCAGCAGCGCCTATATTTCCTAAGGAGGCTGAAGGGATGTAACCTGTCACCCCTGATCCTCTCTAACTTTTACCGCTGCACAATAGAGAGCACCCTGACAAACTGTATCACAGTATGGTATGGCAGCTGTAGCTACTATGACTGGAAAGCCCTGCAGCGGGTAGTCAAAACTGCCCAACGCATTACCGGCACCCGGCTACCGACCATAGAGCACATATACCAGAAACGCTGTTTACGGAGGTCACCGCAGAGTCACTGTGGAGTCCCGTCTTCAAACTGAGAACACCCTCCATCGTGTTGTGTGGCACTACCACCGTGCTAAATGGGATAGGTCCAGAACAGATCTAACAGCTCAAAACTGGGCATCTATGAGGCGCTGTGGGCCATCTGTAGCAGCAGAGTTGTATTCCACCACAATCTGTAACCTCATGGCCCGGCATATCCCTCACTCTACCATCACCATCAAGCCAGGGGACCAACCCTGGTTCAATAAGGAGTGCAGAAGAGTATGCCAGGAGCAACACCAGGTGTACCTAAGAATGAGGTGCCATCCTGGGGAAGCTGCAACACAGGACTACATGCATGCTAAAAAGTGGAAGCAGCATGCTATAGACAGAGCTAAGCGATCCCACAATCAACGGATCAGATCAAAGCTCTGCAGTCCTGCCACATCCAGTCGTGAATGGTGGTGGACCATTAAACAACTAACAGGAGGAGGAGGCTCCATGAATATCTCCATTCTCAATGATGGTGGAGCCCAGCACATGAGTGCAAAAGACAAAGCTGAAGCGTTTGCAACCATCTTCAGCCAGAAGGGCCGAGTGGATGATCCATATCGGCCTACTCCTGAGGTTCCCACCATCACAGCAGCCAGTCTTCAGCCAATTCGATTCACTCCACATGATATCAAGAAACGGCTGAGTGCACTGGATACAGCAAAGGCTATGGGCCCCGACAACATCCCGGCTATCGTGCTGAAGACTTGTGCTCCAATACTAGTCACACCTCTAGCCAAGCTGTTCCAGTACAGCTACAACACTGTTATCTATCTGACAATGTGGAAAACTGCCCAGGTATATTCTCTCCACAATAAGCAGGACAAATCCAATCTGGCCAATTACTGTCCCATCAGTCTACTCTCAATCATCAGCAAAGTGATGGAAGGTGTCGTCGACAGTAACACTTACTCACCAATAACCTGCTCACTGATGCTCAGTTTGGGTTCCGCCAGGACCACCCAACTCCAAACCTCATTACAGCCTTGGTCCAAACATGGACAAAGGAGCTGAATTCCAGAGGTGAGGTGAGAGTGACTGCCCTTGACATCAAGGCAGCATTTGACTGAGTGTGACATCAAGGAGCCCTAGTAAAATCGAAGTCAATGGGAATCAAGGAGAAAACGCTCCACTGGCTGGAGTCATACCTAGCACAAAGGAAGGTGGTTGTGGTGGTTAGAGGTCAATCATCACAGCCCCAGGACATCGCTGCAGGAGTTCCTCAGGGCAGTGTCTTAGGCCGAACCATCTTCAACTGCTTCATCAATGACCTTCCCTCCATCATAAGGTCAGAAGTGGGGAAGTTCGCTGATGACTGCACAGTGTTCAGTGCCATTCATTACTCCTCAGATAATGAAGCAGTCCTCAGATAATGAAGCAGTCCATGCCCGCATGCAGCAAGACCTGGACGACATTCAGTCTTGGGCTGATAAGTGGCAGGTAACATTCGTGCCACACAAGTGCCAGGCAATGACTATCTCCAACAAGCGAGAGTCTAACCACCGCCCCTTGACATTCAACGGCATTACCATCGCCGAATCCCCCACCATCAACATCCTGGAGGTCACCATTGACCAGAAACTTAACTGGACCAGCCACATAAATACTGTGGCAACAAGAGCAGGTCAGAGGCTGGGTATTCTGCGGCGAGTGTCTCACCTCCTGACTCCCCAAAGACTTTCCACCATCTACAAGGCACAACTCAGGAGTGTGATTGAATACTCTCTGCTTACCTGGACGAGTGCAGCTCCAACAACACTCAAGAAGCTCGACACCATCCAGGACAAAGCAGCCCGCTTGATTGGCACCCCATCCACCACCTTAAACATTCACTCCCTCCACCATCGGCATACCGTGGCTGCAGTGTGTACCATCTACAAGGTGCACTGCAGCAACTCGCCAAGGCTTCTTCGGCAGCACCTCCCAAACCCACAACCTCTACCACCTAGAAGGGCAAGGGCAGCAGACGCATGGGAACACCACCACCTCCAAGATCCCCCTCCAAGTCACACACCATCCTGACTTGGAAAAATATCGCCATTTCTTCATCCCTGCTCTTCTTCGAAATAGTGCCATGGGATCTTTGACATCCACCTGAGAGAGCAGATGGGGCCTCGGTTTAACGTCTCATCCGAAAGACCATCCTAAGCCACCTCATTCGGAAAATTGGTGGACCTGGATTGCTGTGGACGTAGGAGGAATCAGATTATTTTTATAAAGGGCAGCAGGCGCATGGGAACACCACCACCTCCACGTTCCCCTCCAAGTCACACACCATCCTGACTTGGAAATATATCGGCCGTTCCTTCATCGTCGTTGGGTCAAAATCCTGGAACTCCCTCCCTAACAGCACTGTGGGAGCACCTTCACCACACGGACTGCAGTGGTTCAAGAAGGCGGCTCACCACCACCTTCTCAAGGGCAATTAGGGATGGGCAATAAATGCTGGCCTTGCCAGCGACACCCACATCCCAGGAACTAATTTTTTAAAACCTCTCCCCAACAGCACTAGCAAGTCTCCCCGCGATATTGGTACCGGCTCTGTTGAGGTGCAACCCGTCCGGCCTGTACAGGTCCCACTTCCCCCAGAACTGGCCCCAATGCCCCAGGAATCTAAAGCCCTCCCTCCTGCACCATCTCTCCAGCCATGCATTCATCTGCTCTATCCTCCTATTTCTACACTCACTCGCGCATGGCACCAGGAGTAATCCGGAGATTACTGCCTTTGAGGTCCTGCTTTTTAACCTCTTTCCTAGCTCCCTGAACTCTGCCTGCAGGACCTCATCCCTCTTCCTACCGATATGGACCACGACCTCTGGCTGCTCACCCTCCCACCTCAGAATGTCCTGCAGCCGTTCAGTGACATCCTTAACCCTGGAACCAGGGAGGTAACATGCCATCCTGGAGTCATATCTGTGGCTGCAGAAATGCCTGTCTGTTCCCTTACCTATCGAATCCCCTACCACTATTGCTTTCCTGATCTTCCTCCTCCCCTCCTGTGCAGCTGAGCCACCCGTGGTGTTGTGGGCTTGGCTCTGGCTGCACTCCCCAGAGGAACCAATCGCCCTCACCAGTATTCAACCAGCTGGAGAGCGAGAAGCACTCTGGGGACTCCTGTACTACCTGCCTGGTCCTCCTTGTCTGTCTGGTGGTCACCCATTTCCTCTCTGCCTGTGCACTCTGACACTGTGGGGTGCCCACCTCTTTTAACGTGCAAGCCACGTAGCTCGCAGCCTCACAGATGCACCACAGTGACGTCTGCTGGAACTTGAGCTCTTCCAGCTGACGACACTTCCTGCACACCTGGTTGTCCAGGACACTGGAAGCGTCCTGGAGTTCCCACATGGCACAGGATGTGCATTCTACGGGACTGAGCTGCCCTGCCATGCCTCAACTTGATAGTCTATTAACTAACTTAATAGAAATAACCTCAAGCCTTAAATAAAACACTCACCAGCTACTCACCAATCAGCTCCCTCCCTTGTGCTGATGTCACTTCAGTTTTTTTACTCTGACGTCACTTTTTCAAATTCTGCCCGTTGAGTTGCCCCCAGCTCCGGTCCCGCTCAGGTCCCGCTCCGCTCCCGCTCAGGTCTGCTCCGGTCCCGCTCCGGTCCCGCTCCGGTCCCGTTCCGCTCCCGCTCAGGTCTGCTCCGGTCCCGCTCCGGTCCCGCTCAGGTCCCGCTCAGGTCTGCTCCGGTCCCGCTCAGGTCTGCTCCGGTCCTGCTCCGGTCCCACTCCGGTCCCGCTCAGGTCTGCTCCGGTCCCGCTCAGGTCCCGCTCCGCTCCCGCTCAGGTCTGCTCTGGTCCCGCTCCGGTCCCGCTCTGCTCCCGCTCAGGTCTGCTCCGCTCCCGCTCCGGTCCCGCTCTGGTCCCGCTCAGGTCTGCTCCGCTCCCGCTCCGGTCCCGCTCTGCTCCCGCTCAGGTCTGCTCCGCTCCCGCTCCGGTCCCGCTCTGGTCCCGCTCAGGTCTGCTCCGCTCCCGCTCCGGTCCCGCTCTGGTCCCGCTCCGGTCCCGCTCCGGTCCCGCTCCGCTCCCGCTCCGGTCCCGCTCTGGTCCCGCTCCGGTCCCGCTCTGCTCCCGCTCCGGTCCCGCTCTGGTCCCGCTCCGGTCCCGCTCTGCTCCCGCTCCACTCCCGCTCTGCTCCCGCTCAGGTCTGCTCCGGTCCCGCTCCGGTCCCGCTCAGGTCCCGCTCCGCTCCCGCTCAGGTCTGCTCCGGTCCCGCTCCGGTCCCGCTCAGGTCCCGCTCCGGTCCCGCTCAGGTCTGCTCCGGTCCTGCTCCGGTCCCGCTCCGCTCCCGCTCCGGTCCCGCTCCGCTCCCGCTCCGCTCCCACTCCAGTCCCGCTCCGGTCCCGCTCAGGTCCCGCTCCGCTCCCGCTCAGGTCTGCTCCGGTCCCGCTCCGGTCCCGCTCAGGTCCCGCTCCGCTCCCGCTCAGGTCTGCTCCGGTCCCACTCCGGTCCCGCTCCGCTCCTGCTCAGGTCTGCTCCGGTCCTGCTCCGGTCCCACTCCGGTCCCGCTCCGCTCCCGCTCAGGTCTGCTCTGGTCCCGCTCCGGTCCCGCTCTGCTCCCGCTCAGGTCTGCTCCGGTCCCGCTCCGGTCCCGCTCCGCTCCCACTCCAGTCCCGCTCCGGTCCCACTCCGGTCCCGCTCCGCTCCTGCTCAGGTCTGCTCCGGTCCTGCTCCGGTCCCACTCCGGTCCCGCTCCGCTCCCGCTCAGGTCTGCTCTGGTCCCGCTCCGGTCCCGCTCTGCTCCCGCTCAGGTCTGCTCCGGTCCCGCTCCGGTCCCGCTCCGCTCCCGCTCCGCTCCCGCTCCGGTCCCGCTCCGCTCCCGCTCCGGTCCCGCTCTACTCCCACTCCGGTCCCGCTCCGCTCCCGCTCCGGTCCCGCTCTACTCCCGCTCCGGTCCCGCTCCGGTTCCGCTCTACTCCCGCTCCGGTCCCGCTCCGGTCCCGCTCTACTCCCGCTCCGGTCCCGCTCTGGTCCCGCTCCGCTCCCGCTCCGGTCCCGCTCCGGTCCCGCTCCGCTCCCGCTCCGGTCCCGCTCTGCTCCCGCTCCGGTCCCGCTCCGCTCCCGCTCCGCTCCGGTCCCGCTCCGGTCCCGCTCCGCTCCCGCTCCGGTCCCGCTCCGCTCCCGCTCCGGTCCCGCTTTACTCCCACTCCGGTCGCGCTCCGGTCCCGCTCTACTCCCGCTCCGGTCCCGCTCTACTCCCGCTCCGGTCCCGCTCCGCTCCCGCTCCGCTCCCGCTCCGGTCCCGCTCCGCTCCCGCTCCGGTCCCGCTCCTCTCCCGCTCCACTCCCGCTCCGGTCCCGCTCCGCTCCCGCTCCGCTCCCGCTCCGGTCCCGCTCCGGTCCCGCTCCACTCCCGCTCCGGTCCCGCTCCGCTCCCGCTCCGGTCCCGCTCCGGTCCCGCTCCACTCCCGCTGCGGTCCCGCTCCACACCCGCTCCGGTCCCGCTCCGGTCCCGCTCCACTCCCGCTCCGGTCCCGCTCCGCTCCCGCTCCGCTCCCGCTCAGGTCCCGCTCCGGTCCCGCTCCGGTCCCGCTCAGGTCCCGCTCTGCTCCCGCTCCGGTCCCGCTCCGCTCCCGCTCCGGTCCCGCTCCACTCCCGCTCCGGTCCCGCTCCGCATCCGCTCTACTCCCGCTCCGGTCCCGCTCCGCTCCCGCTCCGGTCCCGCTCCGCTCCCGCTCCAGTCCCGCTCCGCTCCGCTCCCGCTCCGCTCCCGCTCCGGTCCCGCTCCGCTCCCGCTCCGGTCCCGCTCTGCTCCCGCTCAGGTCTGCTCCGCTCCCGCTCCGGTCCCGCTCCACTCCCGCTCTGCTCCCGCTCCGGTCCCGCTCCACTCCCGCTCAGGTCTGCTCCGCTCCCGCTCCGGACCCGCTCCACTCCCGCTCTGCTCCCGCTCCGGTCCCGCTCCGCTCCCGCTCCAGTCCCGCTCAGGTCTGCTCCGCTCCCGCTCTGGTCCCGCTCCGCTCCCGCTCCAGTCCCGCTCTGCTCCCGCTCCGGTCCCGCTCCACTCCCGCTCAGGTCTGCTCCGCTCCCGCTCTGGTCCCGCTCCAGTCCCGCTCTGCTCCCGCTCCGGTCCCGCTCTGCTCCCACTCCGGTCCCGCTCTGCTCCCGCTCCGGTCCCACTCCAGTCCCGCTCCGGTCCCGCTCAGGTCCCGCTCCGCTCCCGCTCAGGTCTGCTCCGGTCCCGCTCCGGTCCCGCTCAGGTCCCGCTCCGCTCCCGCTCAGGTCTGCTCCGGTCCCACTCCGGTCCCGCTCCGCTCCCGCTCAGGTCTGCTCCGGTCCCGCTCCGGTCCCGCTCAGGTCCCGCTCCGCTCCCGCTCAGGTCTGCTCCGGTCCTGCTCCGGTCCCACTCCGGTCCCGCTCCGCTCCCGCTCAGGTCTGCTCTGGTCCCGCTCCGGTCCCGCTCTGCTCCCGCTCAGGTCTGCTCCGCTCCCGCTCCGGTCCCGCTCTGGTCCCGCTCCGGTCCCGCTCCGCTCCCGCTCCGGTCCCGCTCCGCTCCCGCTCCGGTCCCGCTCCGGTCCCGCTCCGCTCCCGCTCCGGTCCCGCTCCGGTCCCGCTCCGGTCCCGCTCTGCTCCCGCTCCGGTCCCGCTCCGCTCCCGCTCCGGTCCCGCTCCGGTCCCGCTCTACTCCCGCTCCGGTCCCGCTCCGCTCCCGCTCCGGTCCCGCTCTACTCCCGCTCCGGTCCCGCTCCGGTTCCGCTCTACTCCCGCTCCGGTCCCGCTCTGGTCCCGCTCTACTCCCGCTCCGGTCCCGCTCTGGTCCCGCTCCGCTCCCGCTCCGGTCCCGCTCCGCTCCCGCTCCGCTCCCGCTCCGGTCCCGCTCCGCTCCCGCTCCGGTCCCGCTCCGGTCCCGCTCCGCTCCCGCTCCGCTCCGGTCCCGCTCCGCTCCCGCTCCGGTCCCGCTCCGGTCCCGCTCCGGTCCCGCTCCGCTCCCGCTCCGGTCCCGCTTTACTCCCGCTCTGGTCCCGCTCCGGTCCCGCTCTACTCCCGCTCCGGTCCCGCTCTGGTCCCGCTCTACTCCCGCTCCGGTCCCGCTCTGGTCCCGCTCCGCTCCCGCTCCGCTCCTGCTCCGGTCCCGCTCCGCTCCCGCTCCGGTCCCGCTCCGGTCCCGCTCCGGTCCCGCTCCGGTCCCGCTCCGCTCCCGCTCAGGTCCCGCTCCTCTCCCGCTCCGCTCCCGCTCCGGTCCCGCTCCGGTCCCGCTCCGCTCCCGCTCCGGTCCCGTTCCGGTCCCGCTCCACTCCCGCTGCGGTCCCGCTCCACTCCCGCTCCGGTCCCGCTCCGGTCCCGCTCCACTCCCGCTCCGGTCCCGCTCCGGTCCCGCTCCGCTCCCGCTCAGGTCCCGCTCCGGTCCCGCTCCGCTCCCGCTCCGGTCCCGCTCCGGTCCCGCTCAGGTCCCGCTCTGCTCCCGCTCCGGTCCCGCTCCACTCCCGCTCCGGTCCCGCTCCGCTCCCGCTCCACTCCCGCTCCGGTCCCGCTCCGCTCCCGCTCCGGTCCCGCTCCGCTCCCGCTCAGGTCCCGCTCCGCTCCCGCTCCGGTCCCGCTCCACTCCCGCTCTGCTCCCGCTCCGGTCCCGCTCTGCTCCCACTCCGGTCCCGCTCCGCTCCCGCTCCGGTCCCGCTCCAGTCCCGCGCCACTCCCGCTCCGGTCCCGCTCCGCTCCCGCTCCGCTACCGCTCCAGTCCCGCTCCACTCCCGCTCCGGTCCCGCTCCACTCCCGCTCCGGTCCCGCTCCGCTCCCGCTCCGGTCCCGCTCCGCTCCCGCTCCATTCCCGCTCCACTCCCGCTCCAGTCCCGCTCCACTCCCGCTCCGGTCCCGCTCCACTCCCGCTCCACTCCCGCTCCGGTCCCGCTCCACTCCCGCTCCGCTCCCGCTCCGGTCCCGCTCCACTCCCGCTCCGGTCCCGCTCCACTCCCGCTCTGCTCCCGCTCTGCTCCCGCTCCACTCCCGCTCCGGTCCCGCTCTGCTCCCGCTCCGGTCCCGCTCTGCTCCCGCTCAGGTCTGCTCCGCTCCCGCTCCACTCCCGCTCTGCTCCCGCTCCGGTCCCGCTCCACTCCCGCTCAGGTCTGCTCCGCTCCCGCTCCGGTCCCGCTCCACTCCCGCTCTGCTCCCGCTCCGGTCCCGCTCCGCTCCCGCTCCAGTCCCGCTCAGGTCTGCTCCGCTCCCGCTCTGGTCCCGCTCCGCTCCCGCTCCAGTCCCGCTCAGGTCTGCTCCGCTCCCGCTCTGGTCCCGCTCCGCTCCGGTCCCGCTCTGCTCCCGCTCCGGTCCCGCTCCGCTCCCGCTCAGGTCTGCTCCGCTCCCGCTCTGGTCCCGCTCCAGTCCCGCTCTGCTCCCGCTCCGGTCCCGCTCTGCTCCCGCTCCGGTCCCGCTCCAGTCCCGCTCCACTCCCGCTCCGGTCCCACTCCACTCCCGCTCCGCTCCCGCTCTGCTACCGCTCCAGTCCCGCTCCACTCCCGCTCCGGTCCCGCTCCACTCCCACTCCGGTCCCGCTCCGCTCCCGCTCCACTCCCGCTCCGGTCCCGCTCCACTCCCGCTCCGGTCCCGCTCCGCTCCCGCTCCAGTCCCGCTCCACTCCCGCTCCAGTCCCGCTCCACTCCCGCTCCGGTCCCGCTCCACTCCCGCTCTGCTCCCGCTCCGGTCCCGCTCCGCTCCCGCTCCGGTCCCGCTCTGCTCCCGCTCCACTCCCGCTCCGGTCCCGCTCTGCTCCCGCTCCGGTCCCGCTCTGCTCCCGCTCAGGTCTGCTCCGCTCCCGCTCTGGTCCCGCTCCACTCCCGCTCCAGTCCCGCTCCACTCCCGCTCCGGTCCCGCTCCACTCCCGCTCTGCTCCCGCTCCGGTCCCGCTCCACTCCCGCTCCGGTCCCGCTCTGCTCCCGCTCCAGTCCCGCTCCACTCCCGCTCCGGTCCCGCTCCACTCCCGCTCTGCTCCCACTCTGCTCCCGCTCCACTCCCGCTCCGGTCCCGCTCAGGTCTGCTCCGCTCCCGCTCCGGTCCCGCTCTGCTCCCGCTCTGCTCCCGCTCAGGTCTGCTCCGCTCCCACTCTGGTCCCGCTCCGCTCCCGCTCCAGTCCCGCTCCGCTCCCGCTCCAGTCCCGCTCCGCTCCCGCTCCGGTCCCGCTCCGCTCCCGCTCCAGTCCCGCTCTGCTCCCGCTCCGGTCCCGCTCCAGTCCCGCTCAGGTCTGCTCCGCTCCCGCTCTGGTCCCGCTCCGCTCCCGCTCCGGTCCCGCTCCGCTCCCGCTCCGGTCCCGCTCTGCTCCCGCTCCGGTCCCGCTCCGCTCCCGCTCAGGTCTGCTCCGCTCCCGCTCTGGTCCCGCTCCGCTCCCGCTCCAGTCCCGCTCTGCTCCCGCTCCACTCCCGCTCCGCTCCCGCTCAGGTCTGCTCCGCTCCCGCTCCGGTCCCGCTCTGCTCCCACTCCAGTCCTGCTCCACTCCCGCTCCACTCCCGCTCCGCTCCCGCTCCACTCCCGCTCCACTCCCGCTCCGGTCCCGCTCCACTCCCGCTCAGGTCTGCTCCGCTCCCGCTCCAGTCCCGCTCTGCTCCCGCTCCAGTCCCGCTCCACTCCCGCTCAGGTCTGCTCCGCTCCCGCTCCGGTCCCGCTCTGCTCCCGCTCCAGTCCCACTCCACTCCCGCTCAGGTCTGCTCCGCTCCCGCTCCGGTCCCGCTCTGCTCCCGCTCCAGTCCCACTCCACTCCCGCTCAGGTCTGCTCCGCTCCCGCTCCGGTCCCGCTCTGCTCCCGCTCCAGTCCCACTCCACTCCCG
>NW_028225179.1:166995553-167023053 GCF_052327205.1 Somniosus microcephalus | reverse complement strand
GTGGGGCGTTTTGGACCTTCTGGCATCCTGCACAGCTCTTGGTCATCTCTTCGATTTTTCTATCGATTCCCGGCCACCACACAAACGCTCTGGCTAAGTTCTTCATTTTTACCCCACCCAGATGACCCTCATGAAGCTCATTGAGCACTCTATCCGTCAACTTAGGTGGAATTACTACTCTGGATCCACACATCAAGGTTCCTCTGCACACTGACAGCTGTTCTCTTCTCGGCGAGAATGCTGGCAGCAGTGGTTCGCCATGTGCTGGCCATCCCTTCACCGTTAAATCATAGACCCGTGATAGTGTCGGGTCATTCCGTGTTTCCTTTTCTATGTTTGCATTCGTCACAGGGAGACATTCGACTATGGTCGAGTGGAATAACTCCATTGGATCCATTGCAAGGTCTTCTTCTTCCACCGTCGGCAACGGTAGGCGTGACAACCATCAGCATTTCCATGCTGTTTAGTTCCTTTGTACTCGATGTCATATTGGTGTGCCCCTAGGAAAAGGGACCATCTCTGCAGCCGTTGTGCTGTCATTATCGGTACGCCCTTCTGAGGGTTGAAAATGGAGACAAGAGGTTGATGATCGGTTAGTAGAGTACATTTTTGACCGTGCAGGTAGTGATTGAACTTCTTCACCCCCCACAATAGGCTGAGGGCCTCTCTGTCAATCTGGGCGTAGTTACGCTCGGCAGAAGTTAACGAGCGTGACGCAAAAGCTATCGGCCTCTCTAAACCATCAAGGAATTTATGTGACAGTACCGCCCCAATGCCGTAGGGAGACGCATCACACGCCAGTCTGGTCGGCAGTGCTGGGTTGTAGTGAGCCAATACTTCCCTTGAAGTGATTAAGTCCTTACTCTTCTGAAAGGCCCGCTTACAATCATCGCTCCATTTCCATGCTACCCCCGTTCGTAGCAGGGCGTTCAGTGGGTGCAGAATTGTCGACAAATTCGGCAAAAACTTATGGTAGTAATTCACCAATCCGAGGAATGACCTCAGTTGCGACACATTTTCAGGCGCTGGGGCCTTAACAACTGCTTCAATTTTGTTAGGGGACTTATGTAACCCCTCTTCATCAATCACGTGGCCACAATACGATATCTGTTTCTTTAAAAATTCGCACTTGGGGCGGTTGGCTCGCAGCCCATGTTCCCGTAGTCTAGTGAGCACCTGTTCTAGGTTGTTAAGGTGTTCACTGTCATCTTCACCTGTCACTAGGATGTCGTCCAAGTAACACTGAGTCCCCGGAATCCCTTGCAGGACTTGTTCCATCGCTCTTTGCCATATCGCCGGAGCCGATGCTACTCCTTTGTGAGTGTTTATCGTGAGATACTTCCTAGAGGACTCTTCAACCTCCATCTGCAAATAGGCTTGTGCTAGGTCAATTTTTGTAAAACGCTTCCCTCCAGACAGTGAGGCGAAGATGTCTTCTATCCTTGGAAGAGGATATTGTACTGTGTGAAGGACTGGGTTCACCGTCACCTTGAAATCCCCACAGATGCGAATCTTCCTTGGCTCCCCGGACTTATTGCTTAACGTTTTCTTCATGACAGGAACGATGGGTGTCGCCCACTCGCTCCAGTCGACATTAGACAACACGCCTGCCTTCTCCAGATTCTCTAGCTCTGCCTCGACGGCTGGGCGAATTGCATATGGTACCGGTCTTGTTTTGAAAAACTTGGGAACTGCATTCTCTTCTATTTTTATCGAGGCGGTTACGCCTTTAAGCGTGCCCAGTTCTTGTTGAAATACCTCTTTGGCGTTAGCTAAGATTATTGACAATCGTCCAGGAGTGACGTCTTCATCTTTTTTACCGTCCACCGTCATTGCATGAATGGAGTGCCAATCTAAGTTTATCTTCCTGATCCATTCCCGTCCCAATAATGGTGGTCCTCCATTTGGCAGTATGTAGAGATACAATTTCCGTATTTTCTTGCCGTTGTATTCGACAGGCACCCTTATTTTTCCTCTGGGGTATACTTTTTGCCCCGTATACGTCGTCAAGACGATGGATGTCTCTTTCAAGGGTATGTGTGAAAATAGCCGCTCGTAGTCTCGTCGATTCATGATGGTTAGCGCTGATCCTGTATCCAATTCCATTTTAACTTGGGACCCTGCTATCGTGAGGGTGACTGTGGTAAACCACTTTTATCGTTCACTATCGTTACACTATAGTTATCACTGTTGTATTGTTCTCACTGTTCTCACTGTTGTATCACTATACGAGGTCGCCTCTTGTCGCGCTGTTATACCTGGGCTGACCACCTCCGACTCCGCCCATGGCTCCACCTACCTGCCCAGGTATAAAGGTAGTCGACTGGCTGGTATTCCTCCTTGTTGGACCCGATCACCCACGAGGGTGGGCTCTGTTATTTAGTCAATAAAAACCTTTAGTTACGTTCCTAACTCGTCGCTTTTTATTGGACGAATTGATAGGTATATCAATTTTATTGACTAAATTTTAAAGATGTCTACTACTGACCAGCCAGGAGCCCTCCCAGAAGCACAGCCACAGCAGCTTTCAGACACCGGGCTACACCAGCCACACCAGCCGGCTTGGCTGCAAGCCCTCAAACCACCGTACCTGGATCTAAACCCACAGGCAGCAAACTCAGCCCTCGACTTCAAACACTGGCTGGGCTGCTTCGAATCCTACCTGGAAGAATCCGGCGTCCCTCAGAGATCCAAACTAAGAGTTCTGAACGCCCAAGCGAGCCCGAGAGTATACGCACTCATCCAGGACACGACTACATACGAGGCCGCTATCAACCTACTGAAACAGCAGTACCGGAGCCCGGTAAATTACATGTACACCAGGCACCTCCTCAGATCCCGCCCGCAACAACCAGGAGAGTCTGTAGCTGAATTTTTACGGGCGCTAAGAGCACTCGGCAGGAACTGTGACTTTAAAGCGGTGACGGCTATTGAAAATACGGAAGATAATATCCGCGATGCCTTTGTGAAAGGCCTACGGTCCGACTACTCACGGCAAAGACTGCTTGAAGCTAAAGACCTCGACCTGGACAAAGCTGAAGCCCTCGCTCTCTCCCTAGAGGTGGCCCATCAGGACCAGGAGGCGTTTTCCAGGTACTGCTCGCGACCCTGGGACTCGGGCCCGACCCCTACCGCAATACCCTTCGCAGCGCCGCCCCCGGGACCTACCTCAGCGTCGGCGTCCCGGACCCGACCGGGACCGCCACCCCCGGTACCGGCTCCGACATCGGGCACCCGCGATCGGGCCGCCGGCTGCTTCTTTTGCGGCCAGGAGAAGCACCCGAGGTCGCGCTGCCCAGCCAGGAACTCTACCTGCTCTACCTGCAGGAAGAAAGGCCACTTCTCTAAGGCCTGCAGGAGCGGATCTTCAGAGGCCAGCAGTGCCTCATGCGAACTGTGGGGGCGGCCATCTTCTTTCAAGGCAACTGAGGCCAGCATCCCCACACGTGAGTCATGGGGGCGGCCATCTTTGATCAAGGCAACCGACCCCAATAGTGCCTCATGTGAGCTATGGGGGCAGCCATCTTCTCCGCCATTTTGTCCTACCTCGTGGGAGACGCCATTTTACCCACCACGCCCGACTGCCACCGGGCCCCCGGACCCGACGACCGCCTCGCCCGTAGACGACAACGACTCGCTTACCTTCACACTAGCCTCCGTCACTCTGGATCAAGCCCGCCCACACCACCTGTCCAAGTCGATGATGGACATCAAAGTAAACGGCCACGCCACGACCTGCCTGTTCGACAGCGGAAGCACGGAGAGCTTCATCCACCCAGACACGGTGAGCCACTACTCCCTCCCTGTCCTGCCAACGCGCAACCGAATCTCGATGGCATCGAGGTCCCACGCCACGGACATTAGCGGCTACTGTGTTGTGACCTTGTCGGTTAAGGGTACGGAGTATAAAAATTTTAAACTCCTCGTCCTCCCCCAGCTCTGCGCTGCCGTCCTACTAGGGCTGGACTTCCAATCCCACCTCCAAAGTGTAACCCTAGCATACGGTGGACCCCTCCCCCCACTCACAGTCGACAACCAGCGAATGTTAAACCGTCCACCGCATAACACCTGCAGCCTATCCACCCTCAAGGTGCCGCCACCTTCCCTGTTCGCTAACCTCACCCCCGACTGCAAACCCGTCGCCACCAAGAGCAGGCGGTACAGCGCTGGGGACAGAGCCTTCATTAGCTCTGAGGTGCGGCGCCTCCTGAAAGAGGGCATTATCGAGGGGAGCAACAGCCCCTGGCGTGCCCAGGTCGTGGTCGTTAAGACCGGCGATAAAAATCGCCTGGTCATCGACTACAGCCAGACCATAAACAGATACACCCAGCTGGACGCATACCCACTTCCCCGCATATCTGACATGGTCAACCAGATTGCACAATACCGCGTATTCTCGACCATCGACCTTAAGTCGGCCTACCACCAACTCCCTATCCACCCCGAGGACCGCCAGTACACCGCCTTCGAGGCGAATGGGCGACTATACCACTTCCTTAGGGTGCCCTTCGGTGTCACCAACGGGGTCTCGGTCTTCCAAAGGGAGATGGACCGGATGGTTGACCAGAATGGACTGCAGGCCACATTCCCCTATCTAGATAACGTCACCATCTGCGGCCGCGACCGGCAGGACCATGACGTGAATCTGGAGAAATTCCTCCGTACGGCCCAACGGCTGAACCTCACCTACAATAAGGAGAGATGTGTGTTTAACACCTCGCGCCTTGCCATCCTTGGCTGTGTAGTAGAGAACGGACTCATCGGCCCCGACCCCGAAAGAATGCGCCCCCTCATGGAGCTACCCCTCCCCCACTGCCCTAAGGCACTTAAGAGAACCCTGGGGCTCTTCGCCTACTATGCCCAATGGGTGCCCAATTATGCGGACAAAGCCAGACCCCTCATGAAGTCCACATCCTTCCCCCTCACGGAGGAAGCGTGCGCGGCCTTCTCCCTCATCAAGGGAGACATAGCCAAGGCCACAATGCACGCAGTGGATGAGTCCATCCCCTTCCAAGTGGAGAGCGATGCATCCGACTTCGCCCTAGCCGCTACCCTTAACCAGGAGGGGAGGCCGGTGGCCTTCTTCTCAAGGACCCTACAGGGCCCCGAGATCCGACACTCGTCGGTCGAGAAGGAAGCCCAGGCAATTGTGGAGGCGGTACGGCGCTGGAGGCATTACCTGGCAGGCAAACGATTTACCCTCCTCACCGACCAACGTTCGGTTGCTTTCATGTTTAATAACAAGCTGAGGGGCAAAATCAAGAATGACAAGATCTTGAGGTGGAGAATCGAGCTATCCACCTACGATTATGATATCTTGTACCGGCCAGGTAAGCTGAACGAACCCCCTGATGCTCTTTCACGAATTACATGCGCCAGCGCGCATATTGATAGACTTCAGACCCTCCACAATGACCTCTGCCACCCCGGGGTCACCAGACTTTACCATTTCATTAAGGCCCGCAACCTGACCTACTCCATCGAGGAGGTCAGGACCATGACCAGGAACTGCCAGACCTGCGCCGAGTGCAAACCGCACTTCTATAGGCCGGACAGAGCAAGCCTGATCAAGGCCACCCGCCCCTTCGAGCGCCTGAGCATCGACTTTAAGGGGCCTCTACCATCATCTGACCGCAATGTGTACTTCCTCAACATCGTTGATGAGTACTCCCGTTTCCCTTTTGCCTTCCCCTGCCCAGACATGACCAGCACCACGGTCATCAAGTGCCTGAACGACCTCTTCGCCTTGTTCGGGTTCCCGAACTATATACATAGTGACCGGGGCTCCTCCTTCATGAGCGAGGAACTCCGTCAGTTCCTACTAGCGAGAGGTATTGCAGCAAGTAGGACCACCAGCTACAACCCCCGAGGGAACGGCCAGGTGGAAAGAGAGAACGCGACGGTATGGAAGGCCGTCCTCTTAGCCTTAAAGTCTAAGGGCCTCCCAACCTCCCGCTGGCAGGAAGTCCTCCCGACAGCGCTGCACTCCATCCGGTCACTACTTTGCACTGCCATTAACGCCACCCCCCATGAACGAATGTTTGTTTTCCCCAGGAAGTCGACTACGGGAGCCACTCTACCAACCTGGCTGACCTCTCCGGGGCCCGTCTTGCTGCGAAAGCACGTGAGGGCCCATAAAACGGACCCCCTGGTCGAGAGGGTGAACCTCCTGCACGCCAACCCCCAGTACGCCTACGTGGCTTACCCAGACGGGCGGGAGGACACTGTCTCCTTACGAGACCTCGCACCCTCGGGCACTCCGGAGACACCACCTTTACCCCCCCCCACCCCCCCCCCCAATTCCAGCCCAGGTAGACGGCATGCCGGAACCCCACGAGCCTTCGCCGACCATGCAGACACCAGCATTAACACCGGATAATGCAGCACCGCCGCTGCGACGATCGGAGAGGCTTACGAGGCCTCCGGACAGACTGACATACCAGAACTGGTAGTACACTTCACCCCGCCGGACTCAAATCTAAACAAGGGGTGAATGTGGTAAACCACTTTTATCGTTCACTATCGTTACACTATAGTTATCACTGTTGTATTGTTCTCACTGTTCTCACTGTTGTATCACTATACGAGGTCGCCTCTTGTCGCGCTGTTATACCTGGGCTGACCACCTCCGACTCCGCCCATGGCTCCACCTACCTGCCCAGGTATAAAGGTAGTCGACTGGCTGGTATTCCTCCTTGTTGGACCCGATCACCCACGAGGGTGGGCTCTGTTATTTAGTCAATAAAAACCTTTAGTTACGTTCCTAACTCGTCGCTTTTTATTGGACGAATTGATAGGTATATCAGTGACCCAAATGGTTCGGTGATCCTCTTTTGCGATTACATTGTGAAGTTTGAGACAGCTTAGTCTCCTGTTCCCGGATTCACTATCGCTCATCTGGTCTTCGGAACTACTGTCCGTCATCTTTTGTACTTTCTTGTACGGTTCCTTAGTAGCCTTTTTGTTGTCGCTGGTCTTCTTCCCAGACCTGCAAACTCGTGCAATGTGTCCCATCTTCCCGCATTGCCTGCATATTTTGTCTTTGGACCAGCAGTCCTTCTGGTCATGGTCAGCTCTGCCGCAGCGATAACATTTTGCAAATCCCCATGTCATTTCGTGGGTGCCGTATTCCTGTGGTTTTTGTTGAATTTCTGCAGCTCCCCTGGCTGCTGCTTCATACGATACTGCCACGCTGAAAGCCTTATCTAGCGTCAGCTCTTTCTCTGAGAATAACTTCTTCTGTGTTCCTTCACTCAGGAGTCCACAGACAAATTTGTCCCGTAGGGTATCTGCCAGTCCTGCTCCGAACTGGCAGTGCTTTGATAGCTTGTGTAGTTCCGTAAGGTACTCAGCATTGCTCTCATCTTTATGCTGAGTTCTCCTGTGGAATTTAAATCTTTCTGCTATCAACAGCGGTGCAGGGTTTAGGTGTTCCTGTAGGACAGCAACAATTTCATTAAAACTCTTCGCCTTCGGTTTGGCTGGAGTAATCAGGTCCCGCAATAGGCCGTACGTTCTAGCGCCCTTTAAGTTTAGCAATATCGATGCCTTTTTCTCCTCCGCTATTTCGCTTGCCTCGAAATATACCTCGACTCCTTCCACATACGTGGTCCAGTCCTCTATTGTATTTTCAAAAGCAGTGATACAGCCAGTCTTCGGCATCTTGCAAATCTAAAATGGCGCCCCCCGCGCTTTGCCTTCTTCCCCGATTTAACAAAATGGCACCTCCCGCGCTTTGCCTTCTTCCCCGCTGATTAAGATGGCGCCTCCCGCGCTTTGCCTTCTTCCCCGCTGTTGTCAGCGCTGCTTTCCACGGTTCCTGTTGCAACCTGCAGCTCCTCGCGGTTTCTTGCGCGTTTAATATTTCTTTTAAAAAAAAATTATTTTCCCGTCGTGGAACAACCCTGTGGGACTCTTGCCTCCCTCTTCGCGGGTCTATACGCAGCCCGGCTTCGTAGCACCGGCAGCGCCCTGTGTGCTCCACCCTCTCTCTCTCTTCTTCCCGACAACGCTGCTCGGCCCCGTTGCAAACCACCCGCTCGAGTTCACGACCACCGCAGCCCAGGAAGGATCAGTGCACTACCTGCCACCAGCCCGATTAGCTGAAGCACCGTCGACAGGAACCAGGCCCCGTTTCCGACAGCTTCTCCAGCAATCTTCAACTCTGCTGACTCAGGGGCGGATGCCCACGGTCGACGCCCGTTTCTACTGCCTCTTACTTTCTTTTCTTTCTGGCCTCGACCTCTGCTCACTTTGCTGTAGGAATGGATCCCAGGAGGTGGTGCAGACTGTAGGTAGGTTCGTATCCCATCCTCGTCGCCAGTATTACGTCCGTGAATGATTGAGACACGGACAGCAGGAGTTGAACAAAACAATTCTTTACTGATGGAAGTCAATAGTGAAACTGAAAACAACAGAGGCTCACTAGCGCCTTTTATACAGGGGTGGTCACTGCCGGTACTGCAGTCTGAGACCAGTTATTCTCTTAAAGGTACATACACAACATGTCTCTCTCTCTCTGTCTCTCTCTCTCTGTCTCTCTCTCACTCTCTGTCTCTCTCTCTGTCTCTCTGTCTCTCTCTCGCTGTCTCTCTCTCTCACTCTCGCCCGTCTATTCTCTCGCTCTCTGTCTTTTTCTTTCTCTCCCTGTCTTCTGTCTCACTCTCACCTCTCCTCTCTTTCTCTCTCTCTCACACACTCTCTCTCTGTCTTTCTCCATCTCTCACTCTCTGTCTTTCTCTCGCTCTCTGTCTCTCTCTCTGTCTTTCTCTCTCTCACAATTCACAATTCACAATTCAAATGCTTTATTGGCATGAAAGTTTACAGAGAACCATATTGCCAAAGCTTACACAACAAAAAAGTACAGTTTTCCAACATTCTGTAGGTGTCAAACAATTTTGACCCTTGTTGGGTACATACAATATTACTTTTAAACAATATTAATTTAAACAGTCTTTGTACATCATTGGGTACTCTCTGTCTTCTTTCTCACTCACACCCCTCCTCTCTCTCTCACACACACTCTCTCTCTGTCTTTCTCTGTCTCTCACTCTCTGCCTCTCTCTCTGTCTTACTTTCGCTCTAACCCCTCCATTCTCTCACTCTCTGTCTCTCTCTCTCTCGCTCTCTCTCTCGCGCTCTCACCCCTCTATTCTCTCTGTCTCCCTCTCTCTCTCTCTTGCTCTCTGTCTTTCTCTGTCTTTCTCTCTCTCTCTCTCTGTCTCTCTCTCTCGCCCTCACCCCTCTATTCTCTCTCTCTCTCTGTCTCTCTCTCTCGCTCTCTGTCTCTCTCTGTCTTTCTCTCTCTCACTCTCTGTGTCTCCCTCTCACTCTCTGTCTCCCTCTCTCTCTCTCTTGCTCTCTGTCTCTCTCTGTCTCTCTCTCTCGCCCTCACCCCTCTATTCTCTCTCTCTCTCTGTCTCTCTCTCTCGCTCTCTGTCTCTCTCTGTCTTTCTCTCTCTCACTCTCTGTGTCTCCCTCTCACTCTCTGTCTCCCTCTCTCTCTCTCTTGCTCTCTGTCTCTCTCTGTCTCTCTCTCTCGCTCTCACCCCTCTATTCTCTCTCTCTCTCTGTCTCTCTCTCTCTTGCTGTCTGTCTCTCTCTGTCTTTCTCTCTCTCTGTCTCTCTCTCGCTCTCACCCCTCTATTCTCTCTCTGTCTCTCTCTCTTGCTCTCTGTCTCACTCTCTGTCTTTCTCTCTCTCTCTGTCTTTCTCTCTCTCGCTCTCTGTCTATCTCTCTCACTCTCACCCCTCCATTCTCTCTCTCTCTCTCTGTCTCTCTCTCTTGCTCTCTGTCTGTCTTTCTCTCTCTGTCTCTCACCCCTCCTCTCTCTCTCAGGCAAGAAAATGTACACAACACAATACAACACAATAATCTTATCACTCTAAAAGGGGGAACACTTCGGAATATACGAGGGAAAATTACAATAGACAGAATACTTCACCCCTCCCAATCCCACTACACTAACTAAGTTGGACTCCAGAGGACCAGGGAAAATGCTCACCAAACGACTTTCTTGACAATTGTAGAGGTTCGCGATTTCGGGGTTCTCTAGGTGTGGCGGTTGGGGCCTGCCGTACCCCGGACGCGGTAGAAGACGTCACCTGCGTTGCTTTTTCAGTCTTCGCGTGTCCGCTGATGTGGTCGGGTGCGTATTGGATCTATCGGGTAAGTACCCAATTTACTTTGGTCAGAAATAGGGTTTAGAGTCTTTTCATCAAATCTTACCCAGGGGTAAGTCAGAATAGTTTGTAGAGTGGAAACAAGATTGCGAATCTTCGGTTTCTTCCAGGTTGGTTTCTTGTTGGTCGCGGTGGCCCGATATTACCGAGTTGTTGGTAATATTGTTGGTTGTTTGTTTCTTGGGCCCCTTGGTTGCCGCGATTCCTCTCTCCTTTCCTTTCATTCTCCTTCTGTTGTCCTTCCGTCGATCTCCGAATGGTTTCGCTCTCACCGATTGACTGTTGAATTCCGAATGACTCTCTCCGATTGACTGTGTTGAACTCCGAATGACTGCCTCCACTGACAAAGCAGGCCTCAATTATACCGTTTTGAGGCCTTGCTTATCTGCCTGCCAAATCTTCTCTGGCCCATTGTCAATTTTGGCGGGCTCGTTAACATTAATAGTTTTAAAATTCTTTAACGGGTTTCGAACTGATTTAAGTTGGTGTAAACTAGGTTCGGGATGGTCCATCGAAACCTAAATTGGCTTTAAATAACTGTTTAACCTTTGGTCCGATTAGTAAATTTTGTCTTCTCCTGCTGGGGCCAGGGTCCCTTTTGTTGATCAGTGGCATGTACTGCATTATGCATACTCTTGATGGCTCTGTCATTTTGGCGGGAGCTGCTCTTCCGTAGGCCTATTGTCTTTATGTGAAATGACTGAGACAGTCCAGAACATTCCCAGACAGTTTGGCCTTATGCCAATACCCAAACTGCTTGTTTTACAGAGGCCCATCCCAACCCCTTTGTCACAGCCTTCCACAGGCCTGGACATGCCCTTTTAAAATAACCAACATCCTGGGGTTTTAACTTTAAACCCCTTTTTGGCCCAACATTCTTTAAAATAGTCCAACAATCTCTTCTTTGGGGTAATCTTCTTGGCTTGAGGGAACCTGCAGAATTTTGCGAACCTTACAGGAGCCACTGTTGTCATGTGGGAAACACGGCAGCCAATTTGCACACAGTAAGGTCCCACAAATAGCAATGCGATACAGGTAGGCTACCTTTTATCCGAACTTCCGAAAACCGAAACCCTCTAAAAACCGAAGGTTTTTTCGTTCAGCGTAAGTCGTGCGCACGACATGACCAGAGCGGTGCACGACTTACGCTGAGCAGAGGGTCAGCGTAAGTCGTGCGCACGACCCCGACCCCCGCCGATGACCCCCCGCGGACCCCCCCCGACCCCCCCGCGGACCCCCGCCGACCCCCCCCGCCGACCCCGACTCCCGCCGACTCCCCCCGCCGACGCCGACCCCCCCCCCCCGACGACCCACCCCAGACAAATTTCCCAGTCTTATAAAATACCTTCCGAAATCCGAAATTTTCCGAAAACCGAAACACGGCTGGTCCCGAGGTTTTCGGATAAAGGATAGTCTACCTGTAATGACCAGGTCATCTGTTTTTGTTATGTTGGTTGAGGGATAATTATTGGCCAGGACACCGGGGAGAACTCCCCTGCTCTTCTTCGAAATAGTGCCACGGGATCTTTTATGTCCACCCGAGAGTAGACAGGGCCTCGGTTTAACGTCTCATCCCAAAGACGGCATCTCCGACAGGGCAGCACTCCCTCAGCACTGCGCTGGAGTGTCAGCCGAGCCTTATGTGTTCAAGTCTCTGGAGTGGGACTTGAACCCACAACCTTCTGACTCAGGGGTGAGAGTGCTGCCCACTAAGCCACGGCTGACACGGCATCGTTACAAATGTTACATCATTAACATTTTCCAGTTCTGACGAAGCGTCAGCGACCTGAACCGTTAACTCTGTTTCTCTCTCTCCACAGATGCTGCCTGACCTGCTGAGTATTTCCAGCATTTTCTGTTTGTATTTCAGATTTCCAGCATCCGCAGTATCACTGCTGGTGGGTTTGTGAATTCACCCGCAAAATGATTTCAAAACCCTTTCCCCAATGATGTGCCGTATATATATATATATAGACTTGAGCACAAAAATCCAGGGTGACACTCCAGGGCAGTACTGAGGGAGTGCTGCACTGTTGGAGGTGCCGTCTTTTGGATGAGATGTTAAACCTGATCTGCCAAATAACTGCCCGAATCCGTGAAGTTAAAGCTTAAGACTGAAGCCTTTTATTAAGTAAGAATCATGGCAGAGTTAACAGAGTTCATCATCGACCGAGCCCTTGGTAGAACATACCAGAAGAGGGGCGGGGCCAGGGAGGAGCATTAGTGGTTCCCCCCACTGGAACATTCCAGACATTACAAGTACAAGTACAAATATCAGAACACAGTTATTTCATCACAAAACCGAGACCCCCATCTGCTCTCTCAGGTGGACGTAAATGATCCCACGGCCACTCTTTCGAAGAAGAGCAGGGCAGTTCTCCCCGGTGTCCTGGCCAATATTTATTCCTCAAGCCAACATCACTGAACCAGATTATCTGGTCATTTTCACATTGCTGTGTGTGGGAGCTTGCTGTGCGCAAATTGGCTGCTGCGTTTCCCACATTACAACAGTGACTACACTTCGAAAGTACTCACACAATAGCAAAATACTGCGGACACTGGAAATCTGAAATAACAACAGAAAATGCTGGAAACACTCAGCAGGCCAGGCAGCATCCGTGGAGAGAGAAACAGAGTTAACGTTTCAGGTCTGGGACCCTTCATCAGAACTGGAAAAAGCTGGAGATGGAACAGATGTGAAGCAGGTGCAGAGACGGGGGGGGGGGTGGGGTTTAGGAGGGGAGGAAGGAATTGAAAGAACATACTGAGCCAGTAATTCTGGTCCCAATGCGTGAGTACGGACGGTGTACTTGCACATGGGCCCGTTGGAAGTGCCGGATTCCAGCATGCACAGCGCATGCGCGGGAAACCGGCATTTCCTCTCCATCGAGCCAAGGGGTTAAGAGGTCCAACGCGTGCGCGCAGGACTCTGCGTGCACGCGTTGAACTTCTTTCTTTTTGACAGGTTTGCGCGTGTGCAAGGGCCTGGACATTTTAGAAATGAAAAAAGGAGGCGTAAGGAGTGGATTCTTGAAGGTAAGTGGTCTATTATTTAAAATTATTACATTTTTTCCACAGCTTCATTGTCTTTAAGGACTTTACAGTAAGGTAAGTCATAGAGTCATAGAGTCATAGAGTTTTACAGCACAGAAAGAGGCCCTTCGGCCCATCGTGTCTGCGCCGCCCATCCATCCCTGTCCAGTCTAATCCCATTTTCCAGCATTTGGTCCATAGCCTTGTATGTAAGTTTATTTTTAGACCCGATTTCGTAAAAAATTATTTTTTTCAAACATTTTATTAATTGTTTTAAATCGTTTTTTAAAGTTATTTATAGTTTATTTAATTATTGGGATTTTTTTAAAATGTTAATTAAAGTTAAACTAGTCTTTTGGGCGCCCGTACTTTTCATGAGTTTGACAGTCTTTACTATCAAGCTCATGAATGAGTTTCCCCTCCCCTGATTGGCTGCACAGTGCTCACCTGATCCCAGCCGGCACATCGCACTAACTACGCCGCTGGATCAGGTTAGCACAGCGCGCCGACATCAGAACCGGGCCACTGACAGGAAATGCGAGCAGGCCCAGGCTTCAGATGTCGGCGCGCAGGGTGAGTGCACATCGGGGGCTTGCATGCACGGCAAGCCCCCGATCCTAATTTCTGGGCCATTGTGCTTATGTAAGAGGCAGGAAAGATAAAATGTTGCAAATGGGAGTGGCAAAAATCATACAGCATGAAAAATGGGGGCAGGGATCATTATCTGAAATAGTTGAACTCGATGTTGAGTCCGTCAGGCTGTAAAGTGCCTCATCGAAAGATGAGGTGCTGTTCCTCGAGCTTACATTGAGCTTCATTGGAACAATGTAAGAGGCCGAGGACAGAGAGGTCAGAGCGGGAGTGAAGCGGAGAATTAAAGTGACATGGAAGGAGTGCAGCGAAGATTCACCAGGCTGATACCTGGGATGGCAGGAATGACGTATGAGGAGAGATTGGGTCGATTGGGCTTATACTCGTTGGAGTTTAGAAGAATGAGGGGGGATCTCATTGAAACTTATAAAATTCTAACAGGACTAGACAGACTAGATGCAGGAAGGATGTTCCCGATGGTCGGGGAGTCCAGAACCAGGGGTCACAGTCTAAGGATAAGGGGTAAGCCATTTAGAACAGAGATGAGGAGGAATTTCTTCACCCAGAGAGTGGTGAACCTGTGGAATTCTCTACCACAGAAGGCAGTTGAGGCCAATTCATTAAATATATTCAAGAAGGAGTTGGATATATTTCTTAAGGCTAAAGGGATCAAGGGGTATGGGGAGAAGGCAGGGACAGGGTACTGAATTTGGATGATCAGCCATGATCTCATTAAATGGCGGAGCAGGCTCGAGGGGCCGAATGGCCTACTCCTGCTCCTATCTCCTATCTTCTATGAGGATAGTGCAGGAAAGTGGAGATGAGGTAAAAGATCAGCCATGATCTCATTGAATGGAGGAACAGGCTCGAGGGGCCGAATGGCCTACTCCTGCTCCTATCTTCTATGTTTCTATGACAGGCGACCAGAAGCTCAGGGTCACCCTTACGGACTGAAAAGTACTTCATTGGCTGTAAAGCACTCAGGGACGTCCGGTGGTCGTGAAAGGCGCTGTAGATATGCAAGTCTGTTTTTTTCCCACAACTTCCCGGGTGTAAGCCTCTTGTCCTCGGAACGTTAAGTGCAGGTGGCAAGGCTCAAGAGAAGTGGTTGCATTCACAAGGGCTGTGGCGGATTGGGATCAGCCCGTTCTTGTCTCACGCACGACCGCTGAATTGTACAATGCTGGTACCTGGCCCTCGCTGTCTGATTCTGTAGGCCTGCCACTGCCTGCGTTGTGCAGCCTGGAATGAGCAGGGGGGGGGCAACAGTTCAACTTCGATCTGGTCTGCTGTCGGGCAGAGGGCCCAGAATCATTACATGTTTTCCGCCCCTGTGCCATTATAAAAGTTGTACGCTACTCTTGTGGGTTGATTGCACGTAAACATCTGGCTTCTGAAGTGAGGCCAAGTCAAAAGCGTTTCCATGTTGGTCTCGTTTGTTTTGATTTGGTCTTAGTGAGTCAGCATTGAGATCAGTCTGGGACTCTACTGTGTGGCCTTCAGAATACCAATGAAAGAAAGACTTGCATTTATATAGCGCCTTTCACAACCACCGGACGTCCCAAAGCGCTTTACAGCCAACGAAGTACTATTTGAAGTGCAGTCACTGTTATAATGTAGGAAACCCGGCAGCCAATTTGCACACAGCAAGCTCCCACAAACAGCAATGTGATAATGACCAGATAATCTGTTTTTGTTATGTTGATTGAGGGATAAATATTGGCAGGACACCGGGGAGAACTCCCCTGCTCTTCTTCGAAATAGTGCAGTGGGATCTTTTACGTCCACCTGAGAGTGCAGACGAGGCCTCGGTTTAACGTCTGATCTGAAAGATGGCACCTCTGACAGTGCAGCACTCCCTCAGCACTGCACTGGGAGTGTCAGCCTAGCTTTATGTGCTCAAGTCCCTGGAGTGGGACTTGAACCCACAACCTTCTGACTCAGAGGCGAGAGACAGACCGACACAGAGACCGACACAGAGAGACAGACAGACACAGACAGACAGACAGACAGACAGCCTGTGTAGATACACTCAAATCTCTAAACTAACAGGTGGAAGAAACCTGGCCACGTAGCCTAGTAACACACTGCTAAACCCCAGCACAATGGGCCAGATTTTACTGCAGAAATGTAGTGAGGCGATCAGCGCTCACCGTTATTAGGAGTAAATCGGACAGCAGCTTCCGGTGTCCGCACGGGCGCAGTTAAACACGGGAATCCGGAAGTTGCTGTCAGAGTTGCCCTGCTCTTCTCGAAGCTTCGCTGCACCGATACCTCACCAAGAGACTCGCCATTGAAATCCATAGATTGGCGTGATGTTGCGTGATATTGCTGTACTCACCCACCAGATACCCACTAAACTCGCCAGAGAAAGTTAGGGCTGGTGCATTCAGGGGTAAGTGAAATTTTAACGGCGTGCTAAGTCTTAATTACTGTTGGACTATAACCTGGTGTTGTGTGACTTCTTACATTTGTCCACCCCAGTCCAACACCGGCATCGCCACACCTTAATTACTGCCACACAACCTCTCTGGCCCTGAAAATTAACTTTTACAAGTGTGGAGCCTCATTCCTTCGGAGTTTAATCATTGTTGGAGATTTAAAATAATTAAATTATTCTTTTTTTTTCTCTCTCTTAATCCCATCTTCCTTTCCCTTTATTTCAGCAGATAGGAGCTTGCCGTGTTCACACAGGTCCCAGATGGCCTGTAGAGGGTGCCGCATGTTTTGGCTCTTTGATTTACAGTAAGTTGCAGTGTAAAATCCCAGAGGAGGTCTGTGGCCAAGTGAAAGTGCAGTGAACGGCTAGCGTTGTTTGTTGGCCGCTGACGGCGAAATCCGACCGGTAATTTCTAGCTCCCACCCCCCACCTACTTCTTTGATGTGTTAGCCATGGCTAACCTTTGAGTCAGAAGGTTGTGGGTTCAAATCCTCCTCCAAGAGACTTGAGTGCAAAAATCTAGGTTGTCACTCCAGAGAAGTGCTGCATTGTCAGTAGGTGCTGTCTTTGTCCTGGCCAATATTTATCCTTCCGTCAACATCACTAAATAAAAACAGATTATCACATTGCTGTTTGTGGGAGCTTGCTGTGTGCAAATTTTTTAAATTTTTTAAAATTCATTGATGGGATGTGAGCGTCGCTGGCTAGGCCTGCATTTAGTGCCCATCCCTAATTGCCCTTGAGAAGATGGTGGTGAGCCGCCGCCTTGAACCGCTGCAGTCCATATGGTGTAGGTACACCCACAATGCTGTTAGGAAGGGAGTTCCAGGATTTTGGCCCAGCGACAGTGAAGGAACGGCGATACAGGTCCAAGTCAGGATAGTGTGTGGCTTGGAGGGGAACTTGTAGGTGGTGATGTTCCCATGCGTCTGCTGCCCTTGTCCTTCTAAGTGGTAGAGGTCGCGGGTTTGGAAGGTGCTGTTGAAGGAGCTTTGGCAAGTTGCTGCAGTGCATCTTGTAGATGGTACAGCCACAGTGCGCCGGTGGTGGAGGGAGTGAATGTTGAAGGTGGTGGATGGAGTGCCAATCAAGCGGGCTGCTTTATCCTGAATGCTGTCGAGCTTCTTGAGTGTTGTTGGAGCTGCACTCATCCAGGCAAGTGGAGAGTATTCCGTCACACTCCTTACTTGTGCCTTGTAGATGGTGGAAAGGCTTTGGGGAGTCGGGAGGTGAGACACTCGCCACAGAATTCCCAGCCTCTAACCTGCTCTTGTAGCCACAGTATTTATATGGCTGGTCCAGTTCAGTTTCTGATCAATGGTAACCCCCAGGATGCTGATAGTGGGGGATTCAGTGATGGTAATGCCATTGAATGTCAAGGGGAGATGGTTAGAGTCTCGCTTGTTGGAGATGGTCATTGCCTGGCACTTGTGTGGTGCGAATGTTACTTGCCACTTGTCAGCCCAAGTCTGAATGTTGTCCAGGTCTTGCTGCATATGGACACTAATATCTGCTACATTACAACAGTGACTACAGCTATAGAAATGCATGTCTCCCTTTCTCTAATCCCACCTTGTGACAAAACGTCTTGGCCTAGAAATTCATTATAGCCACTTTTGGGGCGGTAAAGTCGGGCGGCCGCTAAAGTTTGCGCCCGGCGCAAATTCGAGGCCACTTCCCCGATATTCATTAGCTTCGCCCTAAGAGTTTGCTCGAGCGCTAAAACTGGCGATGCACGGCTCTCTTTAGGCGCTAAGCCGGCGGCCCGGGCGCTAACACCAGAAGGTGGGCGCAGGGCAGATGCGGCGAGCTGCTGATTGACGGCAGACACTCTGGCTCCGGTGAGCCCTTAAAGGGGGAGGGTGGATTTGGTTTTTTGAAAGGCCAAGACTGCTGCATTTGTGTTGTTGGGGAGCCACCGCCACCACCGCCACCGCCACCACCGCCGCCGCCGCCACCGCCACCACCACCACCACCTTTGTCTCTCACAAAGTGTTGCAAAACGGCTGCCTTTTCTACTGCAGGAGTGCCCTTTAATTTGCGCTCCCCGCGGCCCGCCTCGGCTGTGTACCATTCCACTTCACAGTCGTTAGGGCTGCCCGGCGCACAATGGGACGGCGCGAGTGAAGTTCCGGTTCCGGGCGCACAAAGGGCGTTGCACGACGAAATGACGTCATGAACTGCGCGCCGTTGCGCCGGCGCTAAATGTGTACTGAAGTTGGGGCGAGGCGCAGATCGCGCTGTGCCCGGGCGCTAAGCGCCTAGCGCTCGAGATCTACTCCTCCTAAGGCGCTAACGGCTGGCGCGCCCAACTGAATTTCTAGGCCCTTGTCTCCAAAGCCCTGGTTTGGTCAGACCGGCAGGCAATGAAATGGTTAAAGTGCTCCTTTACCCTATCCAGGAGTGGGAATCGGCAAGAGAGCGATACTGTGGGGGGGGGGGAGAAGAAAAACAATCTTGATTCCTGAGCGTTTTGTATTCCTTTGTGTTGGCTACTCCTGGCGGTAATTCAGTTCCATCGAAAATTCCAAACAACACACACAAACTTCCACCTTTTAAATTGTGCCAGGAATCCTTCGAAGCTGCAGGAAAATTCTTCCCGAAAAGACCTCATAACCCCTTCAGTGCCGGGTTTCCCTGGTGCGTGTGTAGAAAGAGGCTGCACGCGGTTCGGGCCTGGAACCGGAGGCTCCGTGTCTTGAGGTACGATAGCGCGTTTGCCTTTGCGAGAGGCTAGGAGGGGAGGCTCGCACTTTCTTTCGTTGTTTTTTGGCAGCGCACCACTCTCGCCAAGCGCGCGGGGGGGGGTGAGGGTCAGCGTGCTGCGGTGTTGGGGCCCAGGCGGGGGTGGGGGTGGGGCGTGTGCTTAATGAACTAACCCAAAGCCCACCCCAACCCCACCCAAACCTCCAATTCACGAAGCGAACGGTCTGGCCCCCTTCCCTTTTAATCCGTACAGCTCATTGTGTTGGGGTGGGCAGGCTGACGAGGCAGAATTCTCCCCGCCACCCCCCCCACCCCGCCTCCTTCAGCCTGCAGCTTGATTCGCTTTCCGAAGCCCGTGAGTCATAGAGAGAGACGGGCGAGAGCGGCTGGCTGTGTCAGACCTCTCGCTTTATCTCACGCCCCCACCCGGTGACCCGATGACCCGCTCCACTCCCCAAATCCCCCGAGTAGTGCCGCAGCCTGTGGAATGCTGTGCCTTTCTCGGAAAGGATATACATGCTCCTGAAATGTTTTGCACTTAAAGTTCATGTCTAAAGAAAGAAAGACTAGCATTTCTATAACATTTCCTCAGGGCCTCCCAGAACGCTTTACAGCCAATGAAGTACTTTTTGAAGAGTAGTCCCTGTTCTAATGTAGGAAACGCGGCAGCCAACTTGTGAACAGCAAGCTCCCACAAACAGCAATGTGATAATAACCAGATAATGTGTTTTTAGTGATGTTGGTTGAGGGATAAATATTGGCCGGGACATCGGGGTAACCCCCCTGCTCTTCTTCGAAAGAGTGGCCATGGGATATCTTATGTCCACCTGAGAGAGCAGACGGGGCCTCAGTTTAATGTCTCATCTGAAAAACGACACCTCTGACAGTGCAGCGCTCCCTCAGTACTGCCCCTCCGACAGTGCAGCGCTCCCTCAGTACTGCCCCTCCGACAGTGCAGCGCTCCCTCAGTACTGCCCCTTCGACAGTGCATCGCTCCCTCAGTACTGCCCCTCGACAGTGCAGCGCTCCCTCACTACTGACCCTCCGACAGTGCAGCGTTCCCTCAGTACTGCCCCTCCGACAGTGCAGCGCTCCCTCAGTACTGACCCTCCGACAGTGCAGCATTCCCTCAGTACTGCCCCTCCGACAGTGCAGGGCTCCCTCACTACTGACCCTCCGACAGTGCAGCGTTCCCTCAGTACTGCCCCTCCGACAGTGCAGCGCTCCCTCAGTACTGGCCCTCCGACAGTGCAGCGCTCCCTCAGTACTGGCCCTCCGACAGTGCAGCGCTCCCACAGTACTGCCCCTCCGACAGTGCGGTGCTCCCTCAGTACTGCCCCTTCGACAGTGCAACGCTCCCTCAGTACTGACATTCCTACAGTGCGGCGCACCCTTAGTACTGACCCTCCAACAGTGCAGCGCGCCCTCAGTACTGAACCTCCGACAGTGCAGCGCGTCCAAAGTACTGTCCCGCCGACAGTGCAGCACTCACTCAGTACTGACCCTCCAACAGTGCAGCGCTCCCTCAGTACTGCCCCTCCGACAGTGCGGCACTCCCTCAGTATTGCCCCTCCGACAGTGCAGTGCTCCCTCAGTACTGCCTTTCTGACAGTGCAGCGCTCCCTCAGCACTGCCCCTCCGACAGTGCAGCGCTCCCTCAGTACTGCCCCTCCGAGAGTGCGGTGCTCCCTCAGTACTGCCCCTTCAACAGTGCAACGCTCCCTCAGTACTACCCCTCGACAGTGCAGCGCTCCCTCATTACTGACCCTCCGACAGTGCAGCGTTCCCTCAGTACTGCCCCTCCGACAGTGCAGCGCTCCCTCAGTACTGCCCCTCCGACAGTGCAGCGCTCCCTCAGTGCTGCCCCACCGACAGTGCGGCGCTCCCTCAGTACTGCCCCTCCGACAGAGCGCCACTCCCTCAATACTGCCCCTCCAACAGTGCAGCGACCCCTCAGTACTGACTGTGCTACAGTGCAGCGACCCCTCAGTACTGACCCTCCTACAGTGCGGCACTCCCTTAGTACTGACCCTCCGACAGAGCAGCGCGCCCTCAGTACTGAACCTTCGACAGTGCGGCACTCCCTCAGTACTGCCCCTCCGACAGTGCAGCGCTCCCTCAGTACTGCCTCTCTGACAGTGCAGCGCTCACTGCCCCTCCGACATTGCAGCGCTCCCTCAGTATGTCCCTCCGACAGTGCAGCACTCCCTCAGCACTGACCCTCTGAAGGTGCGGCGCCCTCTCAGTGTTGACCCTCCGACAGTGCAGCGCTTCCTCAGTATTGACCCTCTGACAGTGCGGAGCTCCCTCAGTATTGACCCTCTGACAGTGCAGCGCTCCCACAGTATTGACCCTCTGACAGTGCGGAGCTCCCTCAGTATTGACCCTCTGACAGTGCGGAGCTCCCTCAGTATTGACCCTCTGACAGTGCGGAGCTCCCTCAGTATTGACCCTCTGACAGTGCGGAGCTCCCTCAGTATTGACCCTCTGACAGTGCAGCGCTCCCACAGTATTGACCCTCTGACAGTGCGGAGCTCCCTCAGTATTGACCCTCTGACAGTGCGGAGCTCCCTCAGTATTGACCCTCTGACAGTGCGGAGCTCCCTCAGTATTGACCCTCTGACAGTGCGGAGCTCCCTCAGTATTGACCCTCTGACAGTGCGGAGCTCCCTCAGTATTGATCCTCTGACAGTGCGGAGCTCCCTCAGTATTGACCCTCTGACAGTGCGGAGCTCCCTCAGTATTGACCCTCTGACAGTGCAGCGCTCCCACAGTATTGACCCTCTGACAGTGCGGAGCTCCCTCAGTATTGACCCTCTGACAGTGCGGAGCTCCCTCAGTATTGACCCTCTGACAGTGCGGAGCTCCCTCAGTATTGATCCTCTGACAGTGCGGAGCTCCCTCAGTATTGACCCTCTGACAGTGCGGAGCTCCCTCAGTATTGACCCTCTGACAGTGCGGAGCTCCCTCAGTATTGACCCTGCGACAGTGCGGAGCTCCCTCAGTATTGACCTTCCGACAGTGCGGAGCTCCCTCAGTAGTGACCCTCTGACAGTGCGGAGCTCCCTCAGTACTGACCCTCTGACAGTGCGGAGCTCCCTCAGTATTGACCCTCTGACAGTGCGGAGCTCCCTCAGTATTGACCCTCTGACAGTGCGGAGCTCCCTCAGTATTGACCCTCTGACAGTGCGGAGCTCCCTCAGTATTGACCCTCTGACAGTGCGGAGCTCCCTCAGTATTGACCCTCTGACAGTGCGGAGCTCCCTCAGTATTGACCCCCTGACAGTGCGGAGCTCCCTCAGTATTGACCCTCTGACAGTGCGGAGCTCCCTCAGTATTGATCCTCTGACAGTGCGGAGCTCCCTCAGTATTGACCCTCTGACAGTGCGGAGCTCCCTCAGTATTGACCCTCTGACAGTGCGGAGCTCCCTCAGTATTGACCCTCTGACAGTGCGGAGCTCCCTCAGTATTGACCCTCTGACAGTGCGGAGCTCCCTCAGTATTGACCCTCCGACAGTGCGGAGCTCCCTCAGTATTGACCCTCTGACAGTGCGGAGCTCCCTCAGTATTGACCCTCTGACAGTGCGGAGCTCCCTCAGTATTGATCCTCCGACAGTGCGGAGCTCCCTCAGTATTGACCCTCTGACAGTGCGGAGCTCCCTCAGTACTGACCCTCTGACAGTGCGGAGATCCCTCAGTATTGATCCTCCGACAGTGCGGAGCTCCCTCAGTATTGATCCTCTGACAGTGCGGAGCTCCCTCAGTATTGACCCTCTGACAGTGCGGAGCTCCCTCAGTATTGACCCTCTGACAGTGCGGAGCTCCCTCAGTATTGATCCTCTGACAGTGCGGAGCTCCCTCAGTATTGACCCTCTGACAGTGCGGAGCTCCCTCAGTACTGACCCTCTGACAGTGCGGAGCTCCCTCAGTATTGATCCTCCGACAGTGCGGAGCTCCCTCAGTATTGATCCTCTGACAGTGCGGAGCTCCCTCAGTATTGACCCTCTGACAGTGCGGAGCTCCCTCAGTATTGACCCTCTGACAGTGCGGAGCTCCCTCAGTATTGACCCTCTGACAGTGCAGAGCTCCCTCAGTATTGACCCTCTGACAGTGCGGAGCTCCCTCAGTATTGACCCTCTGACAGTGCGGAGCTCCCTCAGTATTGACCCTCTGACAGTGCGGAGCTCCCTCAGTATTGACCCTCCGACAGTGCGGAGCTCCCTCAGTATTGACCCTCTGACAGTGCGGAGCTCCCTCAGTATTGACCCTCTGACAGTGCGGAGCTCCCTCAGTATTGACCCTCTGACAGTGCGGAGCTCCCTCAGTATTGACCCTCTGACAGTGCGGAGCTCCCTCAGTATTGACCCTCTGACAGTGCGGAGCTCCCTCAGTATTGACCCTCTGACAGTGCGGAGCTCCCTCAGTATTGACCCTCTGACAGTGCGGAGCTCCCTCAGTATTGACCCTCTGACAGTGCGGAGCTCCCTCAGTATTGACCCTCCGACAGTGCGGAGCTCCCTCAGTATTGACCCTCCGACAGTGCGGAGCTCCCTCAGTATTGATCCTCTGACAGTGCGGAGCTCCCTCAGTATTGACCCTCTGACAGTGCGGAGCTCTCTCAGTATTGACCCTCTGACAGTGCGGAGCTCCCTCAGTATTGATCCTCCGACAGTGCGGAGCTCCCTCAGTATTGACCCTCCGACAGTGCGGAGCTCCCTCAGTATTGACCCTCTGACAGTGCGGAGCTCCCTCAGTATTGACCCTCTGACAGTGCGGAGCTCCCTCAGTATTGACCCTCTGACAGTGCGGAGCTCCCTCAGTATTGACCCTCTGACAGTGCGGAGCTCCCTCAGTATTGACCCTCTGACAGTGCGGAGCTCCCTCAGTATTGACCCTCTGACAGTGCGGAGCTCCCTCAGTATTGACCCTCTGACAGTGCGGAGCTCCCTCAGTATTGACCCTCTGACAGTGCGGAGCTCCCTCAGTATTGACCCTCCGACAGTGCGGAGCTCCCTCAGTATTGACCCTCCGACAGTGCGGAGCTCCCACAGTATTGACCCTCTGACAGTGCGGAACTCCCTCAGTATTGACCCTCTGACAGTGCGGAGCTCCCTCAGTATTGATCCTCTGACAGTGCGGAGCTCCCTCAGTATTGACCCTCTGACAGTACGGAGCTCCCTCAGTATTGATCCTCTGACAGTGCGGAGCTCCCTCAGTATTGACCTTCTGACAGTGCGGAGCTCCCTCAGTATTGACCCTCTGACAGTGCGGAGCTCCCTCAGTATTGATCCTCCGACAGTGCGGAGCTCCCTCAGTATTGACCCTCTGACAGTGCGGAGCTCCCTCAGTATTGACCCTCTGACAGTGCGGAGCTCCCTCAGTATTGACCCTCCGACAGTGCGGAGCTCCCTCAGTATTGACCCTCTGACAGTGCGGAGCTCCCTCAGTATTGACCCTCTGACAGTGCGGAGCTCCCTCAGTATTGATCCTCTGACAGTGCGGAGCTCCCTCAGTATTGACCCTCTGACAGTGCGGAGCTCCCTCAGTATTGACCCTCTGACAATGCGGAGCTCCCTCAGTATTGACCCTCTGACAGTGCGGAGCTCCCTCAGTATTGACCCTCTGACAGTGCGGAGCTCCCACGGTATTGACCCTCTGACAATGCGGAGCTCCCTCAGTATTGACCCTCTGACAGTGCGGAGCTCCCTCAGTATTGACCCTCTGACAGTGCGGAGCTCCCTCAGTATTGACCCTCTGACAGTGCGGAGCTCCCTCAGTATTGATCCTCTGACAGTGCGGAGCTCCCTCAGTATTGACCCTCCGACAGTGCGGAGCTCCCTCAGTATTGACCCTCTGACAGTGCGGAGCTCCCTCAGTATTGACCCTCTGACAGTGCGGAGCTCCCTCAGTATTGACCCTCTGACAGTGCGGAGCTCCCTCAGTATTGACCCTCTGACAGTGCGGAGCTCCCTCAGTATTGACCCTCTGACAGTGCGGAGCTCCCTCAGTATTGACCCTCTGACAGTGCGGAGCTCCCTCAGTATTGATCCTCTGACAGTGCGGAGCTCCCTCAGTATTGACCCTCTGACAGTGCGGAGCTCCCTCAGTATTGACCCTCTGACAGTGCGGAGCTCCCTCAGTATTGACCCTCTGACAGTGCGGAGCTCCCTCAGTATTGACCCTCTGACAGTGCGGAGCTCCCTCAGTATTGATCCTCTGACAGTGCGGAGCTCCCTCAGTATTGACCCTCCGACAGTGCAGAGCTCCCTCAGTATTGACCCTCTGACAGTGCGGAGCTCCCTCAGTATTGATCCTCTGACAGTGCGGAGCTCCCTCAGTATTGACCCTCTGACAGTGCAGCACTCCCTCAGTATTGACCCTCTGACAGTGCGGAGCTCCCTCAGTATTGATCCTCTGACAGTGCGGAGCTCCCTCAGTATTGATCCTCTGACAGTGCGGAGCTCCCTCAGTATTGACCCTCTGACAGTGCGGAGCTCCCTCAGTATTGACCCTCTGACAGTGCGGAGCTCCCTCAGTATTGACCCTCTGACAGTGTGGAGCTCCCTCAGTATTGACCCTCTGACACTGCGGAGCTCCCTCAGTATTGACCCTCCGACAGTGCGGAGCTCCCTCAGTATTGACCCTCTGACAGTGCGGAGCTCCCTCAGTATTGACCCTCTGACAGTGTGGAGCTCCCTCAGTATTGACCCTCTGACAGTGCGGAGCTCCCTCAGTATTGACCCTCTGACAGTGCGGAGCTCCCTCAGTATTGACCCTCTGACAGTGCGGAGCTCCCTCAGTATTGACCCTCTGACAGTGCGGAGCTCCCTCAGTATTGACCCTCTGACAGTGCGGAGCTCCCTCAGTATTGACCCTCTGACAGTGCGGAGCTCCCTCAGTATTGACCCTCTGACAGTGCGGAGCTCCCTCAGTATTGACCCTCTGACAGTGCGGAGCTCCCTCAGTATTGACCCTCTGACAGTGCGGAGCTCCCTCAGTATTGACCCTCCGACAGTGCGGAGCTCCCTCAGTATTGACCCTCTGACACTGCGGAGCTCCCTCAGTATTGACCCTCTGACAGTGCGGAGCTCCCTCAGTATTGACCCTCTGACAGTGCGGAGCTCCCTCAGTATTGACCCTCTGACAGTGCGGAGCTCCCTCAGTATTGACCCTCCGACAGTGCGGAGCTCCCTCAGTATTGACCCTCCGACAGTGCGGAGCTCCCTCAGTATTGACCCTCTGACAGTGCGGAGCTCCCTCAGTATTGACCCTCTGACAGTGCGGAGCTCCCTCAGTATTGACCCTCTGACAGTGCAGAGCTCCCTCAGTATTGACCCTCTGACAGTGCGGAGCTCCCTCAGTATTGACCCTCTGACAGTGCGGAGCTCCCTCAGTATTGACCCTCTGACAGTGCGGAGCTCCCTCAGTATTGACCCTCTGACAGTGCGGAGCTCCCTCAGTATTGACCCTCTGACAGTGCAGAGCTCCCTCAGTATTGACCCTCTGACAGTGCGGAGCTCCCTCAGTATTGACCCTCTGACTGTGCGGAGCTCCCTCAGTATTGATCCTCTGACACTGCGGAGCTCCCTCAGTATTGACCCTCTGACAGTGCGGAGCTCCCTCAGTATTGACCCTCTGACAGTGCGGAGCTCCCTCAGTATTGATCCTCTGACAGTGCGGAGCTCCCTCAGTATTGACCCTCTGACAGTGCGGAGCTCCCTCAGTATTGACCCTCTGACAGTGCGGAGCTCCCTCAGTATTGACCCTCTGACAGTGCGGAGCTCCCTCAGTATTGACCCTCTGACAGTGCGGAGCTCCCTCAGTATTGACCCTCTGACAGTGCGGAGCTCCCTCAGTATTGACCCTCTGACAGTGCGGAGCTCCCTCAGTATTGACCCTCGACAGTGCGGAGCTCCCTCAGTATTGACCCTCTGACAGTGCGGAGCTCCCTCAGTATTGACCCTCTGACAGTGCGGAGCTCCCTCAGTATTGACCCTCTGACAGTGCGGAGCTCCCTCAGTATTGACCCTCTGACAGTGCGGAGCTCCCTCAGTATTGACCCTCTGACAGTGCGGAGCTCCCTCAGTATTGACCCTCTGACAGTGCGGAGCTCCCTCAGTATTGACCCTCTGACAGTGCGGAGCTCCCTCAGTATTGACCCTCTGACAGTGCGGAGCTCCCTCAGTATTGACCCTCTGACAGTGCGGAGCTCCCTCAGTATTGACCCTCTGACAGTGCGGAGCTCCCTCAGTATTGACCCTCTGACAGTGCGGAGCTCCCTCAGTATTGACCCTCTGACAGTGCGGAGCTCCCTCAGTATTGACCCTCTGACAGTGCGGAGCTCCCTCAGTATTGACCCTCTGACAGTGCGGAGCTCCCTCAGTATTGACCCTCTGACAGTGCGGAGCTCCCTCAGTATTGACCCTCTGACAGTGCAGAGCTCCCTCAGTATTGACCCTCTGACAGTGCGGAGCTCCCTCAGTATTGACCCTCTGACAGTGCGGAGCTCCCTCAGTATTGACCCTCTGACAGTGCGGAGCTCCCTCAG